>NW_009917889.1:0-2748 GCF_000696875.1 Nestor notabilis | reverse complement strand
GCTAAAAATGGCCAAAAGTTGGGTTAGAAAAGGACAAAACCAGGTTAGAAATGGTCAAAAATGGCTAAAATTGGCCAAAACTGGGTTAGAAACGGCCAAAAACGGATTAGAAATGTCAAATGTGGCTAAAAATGGCCAAAACTGGGTTAGAAATGGCAAAAAATGGTATAGAATTGGTAAAATATGGCTAAAAATGGCCAAAAGTGGGTTAGAAACGGCCGAAGATGGATTAGAAATGGTCAAATATGGATAAAATTGGCCAAAACCGGGTTAGAAAGGGCCAAAACTCAGTTAGAAATGGTCAAATACGGCTAAATATGGCCAAAGGTTGGGTTAGAAACGGCCGAAGATGGGTTACAAATCGGCATATATAAGCAAAAATGGCCAAAACTCGGTTAGAAATGGTCAAATATGGCTAAAAATGGCCAGAAGTTGGGTTAGAAGTGGCCAAAACTTCGTTAGAAATGGTCAGATATTGCTAAAAATTGCCAAAATCGGATTAGAAATGGCCAAAACCAGATTAGAAATGATCAAATACGGTTAAAATGGCCAAAACCGTGTTAGAAATGGGCAAAACTGGGTTAGAAATGGTCAAATATGGCTAAAAATTGACGAAACCGTGTCAGAAACGGGCAAAAAAGGATTAGAAATTGTCAAATATGGCAAAAAATGGCCAAAACCGGGTTAAAAATGGCCAAAACTCGGATTAGAAATGGTGAAATAAGGCTGAAAATGCCCTAAAATTGGTTAGAAATGGCCAAAACCAGATTAGAAATGGTCAGATATAGCTAAAAATGGCCAAAACCATGTTAGAAATGGCCAAAAAAGGATTAGAAATGGTCACATATGGCAAAAATGGCCAAAACCATTTAGAAATGGTCAAAACTCGGTTAGAAATGGTCAAATATGGCTAAAAATGGCCAAAACGTGGCTAGAAATTGTCAAATATGGCTAAAAAGGGCCAAAAATGTGTTAGAAACGGCCAAAACTGCATACGAAACAGTCAAATACAGCTAAAAATGGCCAAAACCGGGTTAGATATGGTCAAATATGGCTAAAAACGGCCAAAACCGGGTTAGAAACGGCCGTAGATGGGTTAGAAACGGTCAAATATGGCTAAAAATGGCCAAAAGTGGGTTAGAAATGGCCAAAACCAGGTTAGAAATGGCCAAAACTCGTTTAGAAATTGTCAAATACGGCTAAACATGGCTAAAAGTGGGTTAAAAACGGCCAAAGATGGGTTAGAATCGGTCAAATAAGGCTAAAAATGGTCAAAACTGGCTTAGAAATGGCCAAAACTTGGTTAGAAATGGTCAAATATGGCTAAAAATGGTCAAAGACTGCTTAGAAACGGCCAAAGATGGGTTAAAAATGGCCAAAAATGGGACAGAAACGACCAAAACCGGGTTAAAAATGGTCAGATATGGCTAAAAATATCCAAAATCAGCTTGGAAATGGCCAAAACTCGGTTAGAAATTGTCAAATATGGCTAAAAATAGCCAAAACTGCATTAGAAATGGCCAAAACCAGATTAGAAATGGTAAAATATGGCTAAAAATGGCCAAAACCGGGTTAGAAATGGGCAAAACTCAGTTAGAAATGGTCAAATATGGCTAAAAATGGCCAAAACATGGTTAAAAATGGTCAAATATGGCTAAAAATGGCCAAAATCGGGTTAGAAATGGCCAAAACTCAGTTAGAAATGGTAAAAGATGGCTAAGAACGGCCAAAAACGGGTTAGAAATGGTCAAATAGCGTTTAAATGTCCAAAACCGGGTTAGAAATGGCCAAAACTCAGTTAGAAATGGTAAAAGATGGCTAAGAACGGCCAAAAACGGGTTAGAAATGGTCAAATAGCGTTTAAATGTCCAAAACCGGGTTAGAAATGGCCAAAACTCAGTTAGAAATGGTCAAATATGGCTAAAAATGGACAAAAGTGGGTTAGAATTGGCCAAAAATGGATTAGAAATGGTCACATATGGCTAAAAATGGCCAAAACCGGGTTAGAAATGGTCAAATATGACTAAAAATGGCAAAAAATGGTTTAGAAATGGCCAAAAACAGCTAAAAATGGACAAAAGTGGGTTAGAAATGGCCAAAAATGGATTAGAAATCGTCAAATATGTCTAAAAATGGCCAAAACAGGGTTAGAAATGGTAAAATATGACTAAAAATGGCCAAAAAAGGTTTAGAAATGGCCAAAACCAGCTAAAAATGGACAAAAGTGGGTTAGAAATGGCCAAAAACGGATTAGAAATCGTCAAATATGTCTAAAAATGGCCAAAACCGGGTTAGAAATGGTCAAATAGGGTTAAAAATGGCCAAAAGTGGGTTAGAAATAGCTAAGAACAGATTAGAAATGGTCAAATATGGCTATGAATGGCCAAAACTGGCTTAGAAATGGCCAAAGCCGGTTTAGACATGGTCAAATATTTGTGACCATTTGATCATGCCCACTCGAGGCTGTGCCGAGCCCGTTGCATTGGCCCGTCGCATTGAGCACGAACGTCCGGGTCCTGCTCCCACAGCCGAAGAGCCAGGAGAGAAAACTGCTGCTGGGCCTCGTTAGCACATGGAGAGCTGCACAACGGTGCCACTTGCATTGGGCTCGCTCCTCGCTTTCCCACCTAAAAGTCCAATTGTGTGTTGTTTCAATGATGCTCAATTGAGGCTGTGCCCAGCCCGTCTCTTTTAGCACGAGCATCCAGCCCCAACTTCCTGTCCTGGCTTCAGCTACAGCAGTCATTT
>NW_009917888.1:13255-29679 GCF_000696875.1 Nestor notabilis | reverse complement strand
CGTTGCCGCAGAGCAGGCCACGGTCAGCAGCGCGTCGCGCGTCTCGGTCCCGCTTGGGGAGTGTGCTTCGGCCAGGCTTAGGTGTCTGTAAGCACTGCTGCTGCTAACGTGTCTCTTCCTCTTCAATAGATCGAGTTGCCAAAGCTCAGAGCCGCTCCTCAGGCAGATGACGGGCCTTCTGCACCCATAGAATCTCTGTTAGGATTTCCTAGTTCTTGGGCTGCCTTGGAGCCGGGCAGGCTTTGCTAATGACAGTGGTTGGTATGAGTGTTGACATGTAGGAGGTGCTCCCTGGCTTTGCTTTAATACGCATCCCCAGGCAAGAGCAAAATAAAAGCCCTGGTCTCACGCAGCTCATAGCTGCACAACGGACTGCAGAGGAGACTAAAGATCGGGTTATGGCTTATGTGAACAATGGGGCTTTTCTGCTGATACAGCTCTAGGGTGCTTGCAGGAATGGTTGGGTTTTTGTTGTATTTCTCTCCACCCGTACAGCTCATGTAGATCTGACAGATCAGCTGGCAGGTCAGAAGCATAGAGCCCTGGGCTGTGCTCAGGTGCAGTGGCACATCTGGCCATGGAGCTGGATCAGACCACCACAGGTCAATGACATAGAAACCTGTGGCTGAATCACAGCAGTTGGGAACATTGAGGGACATGGGAACAGATCTTGGGTAGGACCAGGTATCGACTGCCCATGCTGACCTGGGATAGATACTTCTGAAGTCTGCAATCTTCCTGGGCAAGCCAGAGGCCACATTCTGATGTACACGTTACACGCAAGCATCTTGGTATGTTCTGATGGTTCCTCAATCCTCAGACTAGCCCCTGTGTGGCTCTGCACTTGGGCTTCAGGTCTGAGCTTTCTTCAGGCCAGCTCTTTGGCAAGGAACTTGACAATCTCTGTTACACCATTTCCAGCAACCTTGACCCCACTGAGCTGTGTCCAGTGGAAGCACAGGATGTTGTATGTGGGGTGTTGTCTCCCATGGCCCTAGGTGGAAGGTACCAGAATTGCTTGAGTACTGGCAGAAAATGGTTTTTGCTCACTGCAGTGTTAAACAACTGGGTATGTGGCTCTTGCCCAGATAGAACAGCATTCACCTGCTGAGGGTCTGGAGCAATTCGAGATTAAGCTAACTTTCAGAGATGCTGTGAGGCATTTTGAATGCTAGAGAGTGCCTGTGTCCTCCTTCATAGAGTAGGGATGTGTCCTGGGTTGAGGCTCTCATGAGGAGAAGGAACCTCTGCCTTATGTTTGCTCAGGAGCAGTTGCTTTAGGGATAATGAAGGAAATGAGGACAGTGGCATCAACTTCACAGGAGAGGAGGGCAGTTGTATGTAGGAGATGATCCATATTGCCTCCATAGCAGATCTGGTAGCATCCAGGTTGTTGCACCCACCTCTGAGGCAGATGCTCCCTGCTGCTGCTCTCTGTGCTCTCGTTTGTAGTTGCGGTTTCTCTCTCTCTCGTCTCTTCTCCCCCCTCTCCCCTCACTGACAAGAAATAAGCCTCAGCCCTGGTCTTTGTTGCACTGCTGACCCCGGGAAGGTACCAGGCTGCATGTAGTGCCCCAAGGGGCTGTGTGCTGGGCTCTGTGCTGCATCGCTGTCACAGTACTGCCGCATGGTTACTTGGTTTTGTTCTTCTGGCCTGCCCCAAAGCAGGGCTCCTGTTTGTCTTGTCCTGCAGCTTTTTTTGGGCTGGTCATGCCTGAACCCAAGAAGGACAATCCTGAGAGGGCAAATGTGGACAAGGCTATTGAGCTGTTTATCATTACAAAGTGATGTGTCAGGTAGAATAACTAGGCTAGACCCAGCTTGTGTCTGCTGCCCACGTAAGCACTGCTAACTCATTGAACTTCTGCTAACGTGCCACCAACAATGTAATTGAACTTTAGCTCAAGGTAGCGAATCCGTGTGCCACCAGGATCACCAGCTTCTTTACCACTATGCCATGGGTGACTCTTCTCTATCTGGGACTGCTTAAGTAACAAAAGGGAGCAGCACGCTTGTTTGCCAGAGCTGGGAGAAAACAGTGCTTTATAATCTAGTACTCCTCCAGAGGGTATCCTGAATCTACTCATCAGGAGCCAGATAACCAGTGACCTGGCACTCTTGCCAAAAGGATAGTAAATACCTACTGGAGAGAAGCTGCTGCCAGACCCACCTCCCTCCCACCTGCCCACAAGAGAGGTGTCTGCAGCGTGAGTATACACGAGGTTGGAAGTGGGTAAGATATACCTGAGCAAGGACAGAGCAGAGCCAGCTCTTGTGGCAGGGCAACACGGAGACATCTGTTGTGTTTCTGAACTCTGGGCTGGGAGGTGGGACCTGGTGTTGGGGATTCTTTTAGCCTCTCTCTCAAGCTCCAAGTATCCATCTCTCTGTTGCTGACAAACCAAGACTTTGAGCTTTTTTCTGTGCATAACTCCCCACAAAAGGAATTTTTCTCATGTTTTGTGGTCTCTGAGGCCACAGAGGAATGCAGGCAGCACTTTGACCGGACATGTTCCTTCTGCTGGTACTTAGAGTTCCTGAGGCCAGAAGTTCTCTTCCCGTGACCCTGGCAGCTTCCCATTTGCTCCAGTCACTGATTATAGAGCAGAGTTGCAGTGATCTAGAAATATTTCTTATGTTTCCAGGGAATGTCAGAGCTCTGATGAGATCTCTAAACCAAAATAACTAATTGATAACTAAGCCTCAGGTCTTTCCCATATGCTCCATTGTTTCCTGTTGTAGTTTTTGAAGGGGTAGCAGATCAGTTCTAGTGAAGGCCAGGAATACAGCAAGTAAGGAGCCTACATGGTGAAGTTGAAACAGTAGAAAGCTGATGAGTCTGAATCTGCTAAAAGGGAAAAACCATGCTGTCAGCTGCAAATGTAAAGGCTGTGGAGTGAGAGATGTAGAAAATGCTCCAGATGGGATGTTCTTGCCCTCTTTGCTTTGCTTTCCTGTTTGTTGTCAGAAAAAAGATGAGCTTAGCATAGGTAGGCGTGTTGCTTTCTCTGGAGTTCTTCCAGCATTGACCTTGCTGGGTATTCAGTGTGAAATGTTATGGTCAGTCACTCTCAGACTCAATTCACAGCCCCCAGCAGCTCCTGAGCTGTGATCTGCATGGACATCCCACCACTGCCTTAGTTCTGTGTCTCCTTCCTTTGCTGATCCAGCTGGGGATGCGTTAAGGGGCGATGTGTGTTGTAGCTGAAATGTGGTCGCCTACTTCTGCCCATTCTGGACAAAATTTGACAACTCTGGTAAAATACAGCCCTGATCTCTACTGTCCAACTATGGCTTTTGGCTTAAGAGTGCATGGATTGACCTTCTCAGTGTGCATGCTGGGGGAGATGTCTCACAAGTGTCCCGCATAAAGGGAAGAGTTCTCAAGGACTTAGCAAAATGCAGTCGATATTTCAGCAAAATGAATCTCCTGATGGGAATTTCGAGTTTATTCTTACTCTTGTAGTGACGCTCTCACGCTCAGGAGAGTACCAGGAACAGGCAGAAAGAGCTTGGAGAAGAGCCAGGCTCTTCCCAGGCATCTGCCATGCATGCTTCTTTCCTCCTTGCTTGGATTCCTCCAGTAAAGCCCAGTTGTGCAAGGGCTGGGATCAAAGGCCTTAAATGCCTAACTGGATTCATCCAAGTTTTGTGTAAAGGTTTAGATGCAATGGAAACCAGAGTATTTGCTTTTATTCATGGGTAGCATTATGCATGTTAGACAAGCATACGCTTAAGAACGGCTGTTACAGTGTGGGAAAAACAGCAAGTGAAGCTTTGATAAAGGTAGAGCATTAGGAAATCTGCTGCTGCCTCCCTTTTTCTTCCCCTCTTCAAACGTTTTGCAAATAGTTTTCAGATGACTGTTTGATCTCAAATTTGCCTGTCAGCAAAGGCTCTCAGGAGTTAGCACATCGTAGAACAGGGTTAACAGGAGTGTACTGTGGGCTGCTTTTAAAATTCCTCCCTTGCCTGAGCCTCAAAACTGCCCTGGAAATTTCTTGCTTAAAAGTTTATCTTAAAAAGACCTGGAGCTCTTCCAGGCTCCGTTGTTTCTTTTAGATTACCTATTTAGATGCAGCTGTTTGATGTCAGCTGTTAAATTTTACCTGAAGAAGCATCTGTGGGGAAACAAGGTGGATTGAAAATTGGACTATCTTCTGTGCCAGAAGACATTCTTCCCTTGAAACATGACTATGAAAGTGTTGTGGTAACTGAGAGCGTTTCAAAAATACCTCTAGTGCTCAGAGTGAGCTCTTCTTATTTACTGTTCTGGGGCTTTTCCATTTGTTTTGGGGTATATGATGACCTTTAAGCCTCAAGAACATACTCAAGCAAGAATGTACAGTCTCTTGGCATGTTAAACGTTGCTGCCACCACCTGAATTGACTCACAGTTGTTGGAGCATTTCCCCACTCCCTTCCTGTATGGAAAAGGGTTTTCACTGCCACGCTGCAGCCCAGTGGTGTGAAATCCCTCACTAGAGAGGAGCAACACATGATGGTGCTTGGACTGCTGGCTGCTGCTTGGCAGCAGTTAGTACTGGCTGTGCTGAGTGCTGATCTGCTGGATGTGAGGTTGAAAGGGACCCTGGCCTTTTGCTAGTGTATTTGTAAACTTTGCTTAAGGACAGGAGGGAAAGCATCAGCCCCCATTAGTTATTCTGTCAAATGGGGGTTTGTTGTTCGTTTGGTTTTGGCTTTTTTTTGTTGAGTTGAATTTTGTTAGTGTTTGTCCCCTCTTGAAACTCATTCAACCAGAGCATGCGTGGCAGGTTGGAAGTACATCATTTATTCTAGCCTCAAAAGTAGGAACTGAGCTTACATTCATCTGAGGCTGGTTGCTCTCTGGCTTTTCTAAGTTCCTGGACTGTTGGAAGTAGATCAGAATTCCAGCTCTCTCTCTGTGTACACAGTGATGCACAGGACCTTAGCTGGCTGGTCAGAATGACTACACAGATTAATGATTGTCAGAAAACGTGGGTCTTGGTGTGAAAGGTTAGTTGGAAGTAGTCACTAAGCTCATTCCCATCTCTGCTATCTCTGGTAATGTAGCCAGTTGCCTCGTTGCAGGCTCTCTGTGAGGAGGGCAGAGCTCAGCAGTGCTTTTGCTTATCTTACCAAGCAGCAAACTGCCCCCTGAGCAGGGCAGCTCAAGAGCCAGCATTGCCTTGGCCTCTAGGTGCAGGCTTAGTACATCACAAAAATCAGACCAGGAGCAGATGAGCTGGGAACCAACTGTGTCCCCTGTGGTGTGGTCACTGCTCATTACGAAAGGGTTGTGTCTCTTCAAAATCCTTGCCTGTGTCATGATTACCTTTGCTCAGGCAATTCTTGATGCTTTAATTTGATGCAGAGATGACTTGTTAATTTCTGTATTTTGCTCAGCCAAGACTAGAACAGACCCTTCTTACTAGCAAATTGTATTCTGAGGGACCAGAGTTACAGATTTCTTCTGCTTACTGAGCAGTCTTTCAGTGGAAGCTATACGAATACCTTTGTTGTATTTCAAATAAGTTTCTTTATAGTTTCAAAACCTCCTCCCTATGCTTTTTAAATAAACTCACCTTCTAATTGGTATCTTGAGTTGATGTTGGAAATGCTGAATTTGCTCCACAAGACTGGGCCCAGTGAGTTGTTGACCTCAGGAAGGTAGTGCAGAGGATAGGTAAAAAGAAAACAATTTTGGATAAGTCCTTTGTTGCCACTGAAGGAGTTACCTTATTTAGTGGATTTTTAGTTAGAAACAGTTTGTAGTCTGATGTTGGGGCTTTATAACTGTTATAACTGACTGTTCTCAGTACAAATACTTTACGAAGATTGGATTTGAAAGCTCTAAGCAGTTCGTAGCCAGTGTTTCTGCACACTTAGTTTGTGCAGCAAGCTGCTCTTGAAACTTACGCATTTCACACCTTGCAATGAATTTCAAAACATCTTTTACTATATATTTTGTACCCTTTCTCCTCTTCCCTGTGTGTATTTTTATGCAGTGTGGCTTCATGGGCATTATTGCCTTCAAACACAGAGGGTGAAGACTTAATTATTCACTTTTCCTAGGAAGTGGAAATTTTTAGGTATCTAATCCTTGTTTAAACATTGGAATCCACATTACTAAAATTCTCTTGCCCAACAGTGTTAAATGTGGGTTCCAGCAATGGCATGGAGTTAAAATATGCCTAGGAATTGTAGGGTCAGCAGTTAAGTCCCTAATGAGAGCCAAGCAGCCTAAATCCACCTTGGGAAACAATGGAGGTTGAAAGAGGAATTTGGGTTAAAACTCAGGGCTTTGTTAGGGGATCAAAATTTAATTAAAACTAATCTTCCCTTGGCATGGTCTGTGCACAACAGCCTTCCTCCTGCCCCCACTCCTCACCTGCGGGTTATCTGGGGAGGAGGGGCTACTTTTGAGCAGTGAGGTTTTGGTGATGGTTTCTTCCACTGTACTTTCTTATGTGTTCAGAATACGCTCCACATGTGCTGCCCCACTTGATCTCTTAGCTGAGGCAAGTACAGTTGCTTCCTTTCATATAGTCAGATTTAGTTGAAGCCTTAATTTTGTGCTCACTGTCAGATTTCAGTTATGGAGCTTTCTTCTGTTCCAAAAAGGTGAGTGAATCCAGGGAAAGTTAAGCTCTGTGAGCTTCTCCTGGTGTATTACAGAGGTGTGTCATCGTGTTCTTCACTGTTGGGCAGATGGACCTTTGTGCTGTGAAAGTGGCCCCTTGTAGCCCAAGCAGATGCTGTCATTGGATCTTTGAGGTTCAAGTCTCTTGCAAGAACTGAATGAACTCTTTCTACCATTCTTCTGTCCCACAAGCTCCTCACATGCTGTGGCACAATTGCAGGCTTTAGGCCTTCTCTGGGTCGACCACCATGTCCTGAACAACCTGGCAGTGTTCAAGGCCAGGTTGAACAGAGCCTTGGGCAACATGTGTTTGTGGTGTGGTGCCCCTGCCCATGGCAGGGAGTTGGAACTAGATGATCTTAAGGTCCTTTCCAACCCAAACCATTCTATGATTCTGTGGTGTTACATTTCTTTGCCAGTTGTATCCATCACCTTTCTCAGTTCACAATAGAGTAGAATGACAGAATCAAGTAGGTCGTAAAAGACCTTTTAAGATCATCAAGTCCAACCATTACCCCAGGACTGCCAAGAGCACCATTAAACCATATCACTGAGGGCCTGCTGGGCTGAGATGAAGGTGTTTCTTATTCCAAGATTGTAAGTTGTTCTTAAGGAAAACCTGCATAACTTCTTTCTTCCCTGACCCGTGGGGAATGCTTGGTGCATCAGGGGGAGCCAACGTACGCTGTAGTTAGGCAGCTAACCTGAGTGTGCAGTGGAGATCTTGAACTAGCACCTGCAGATGGGACGGTGGGATCCACCTTTTTCAGGAATGGGAAAAAGTGTTGTCTGGACCACCATTAGTAGTGGTGTCTCTTCCCAGGCAGAGGTACCCAGACTGAACCTGCCTTTGCTCCTCTCCCAGACAACACCCAAAAACAGGGGCGGAAACTGTTTGACTCTGTGAAATGGGGACTTGAAGCTATTGCTTCACTTGAAGAGAAGCAGTTGCCAGTTTTCCTTCCTAAAAGGGCAGAGATGCACAGCAAATACTGGCTACTCCAGCTGGTAGAAGGGATTTAGTGCTTCTCTTTGTTCCTGTCTCACATCCAGCAGTTTTTGAGGGACATCGAGTGATATTTTCTTTTTTCTTTCTTTCTTTTATTTAGGCTCAAGCTACAGTTAAGCCCAGCTAATGTTTTCGGTAGCTTCGGTCCCCATGACTGCAGTATAGTGAAATCAGTCTACCTGAGAAATTGCATGCATGTTCTTGTGTGACTTACATGCACTCTGAGCACTGTTTGCAGCTGTGGTTTTAGCAGTATATGAAGTGCATCAAAGCAAGACTGGCTGCCTCTGACTTCTGCTGAGAGGTTGCAGTTAATTGCTGAGGAGTTGATCTATCCCGTAAAGAGCAAGTAGTGCTTGTGCAGGGCCAGGATTTTCAGGGAGAGGCACTGCTCTCTTGCTTTGCTCCTGCTGACGCTGAGAACTCCCACTGACTGCAGCAGGAGCTGCATCAGTGCTGCAGACCGTGTGTGTGCAGCCTGTTCTTCCTTGGAAGTAGGAGCAGGAGCTTTGCATTTGGGGTTCATGTAGGAATACAGAGTTGTGTGGTGCCTACCTGCAGATGTAATGGTGACTGGAGGTAAATCTCAGCATTATCTCTTGTGAAGAAGAAGCTCTGTTGTAATTTTGATGTGCAGTTTAGCTATTTTTTTGCTTTTCTTTTTCCTCAGCACGTTATCTCATACATAGTCATCTGTAAGTTTGCTTGAAGAAATGCAGGAGAGGAGAAGATCTAGTGTTCAATTAAACTGGAAACGACCTTAATGAAATACTGCAGTGTTTTCTCTCTTTCAGTTTAGAGTTTCTGTACCTTGGAGGGAACTTCATCACTTCAATTCCACCTGAATTAGCAAACCTGCCTTCTCTAAGCTATCTAGTTCTGTGTGACAACAAGATCCAGAGCATTCCACCTCAGCTGGCACAGTGAGTATTTACCGTCAACAGCCACCAGCTGTAATTAACTTGTTTAACTTTTTCTTCTGCATGTGTGGATAAAAGCACCTGGGAGGACCTCTTTGTTCTTCAGTTTGTTACTGTGACTAGGCTTGAACAAGCAGCTCCTCAGCAGTGCACTGCAGGCAGACTAGGAATATATAATAGGGACATCTCGATCATAGGGTTATGGATAAAAAAATGTCACCAAGTATGTGCTTTAAGGTGAATTAATAGGTTTGTACAGGGAGCCCTGAGAAGTGCCTGGGCAACTCAGAAAAGATAAACTGCAATGCTACATTCTTAGTATTCTTAGTGATGAATGTTTGGTCTGTCTTGTCTTTCACTCAAAGTCTTTTTGTGTGTGCTCCTGTGTTGTACCACTCCCTGCGTTCTTACTTTAGGATCTCAGAATGTTTTAGTGTTCATTAAATCCTACAGCACAGCTCTAGAGTTTAAGTTACTGCTGTATCTCTTTCACAATGGGGGAAAGAGGACACTGAAAACTCTGTACAGGTAGCCTAAAATGGCAGATGAAGAATTCAGTGTGTAGCTGTAACCACAAAAGCAGTGGTTCAGTGGCAGCATGGAATTTGGAATTTGATGGTGTAGTGGGATTATTCTTGATGTACAATATCCAGTTGGTTTATAACTTGAGATTATGTGCTGGAGCATTGCTCTCTGCTTCCTGAGAGAGAACACCTCCTCCAAATGCCAAACCCCTGCTTGTCACCCGTGCTGATGCTAACCTGGGCTGGCCTTGCTTAGCTTTTGAGCTCTGGCAGTATTGCAGCACAGGGAGATGCAGCCTCAAACAATGAAAACATGGGGGTTTCCAGGGCTGGCTGCCTGCAAGCACCTTTAATGCATGAGTGAAGGCAGATGACTTATTCAGAGTATTGCATGGAACCGTTCCTGATGCATGCACTGGCTACAAGGAAACATTATGTCCCCCGAAAGCTCTTGGTTTGTATGCTTCTGTTCTGTGCTACCTTTTTTAAGGATGTGTGTGTGGGGAATACTGAGGGGGACAGCAGTACATTTAAGACTGTTTCTTTAACAGGCATTTGGAGGTGAGCCAAGTTTTGTAGGACATTGTGTGTACTGGAGTAATAGCAGCTCTTTTACCATGAATTTATGTTTTAAAAGAAAGAAAAGCCAAGGAAAAAGAAAATGATGGGAGAGGAGAGAGTGATCAGGTCTGTGTAATGCAGTTGTGGAATGATTTTGCTTGCACATCTTGACTGGGTGTCCGTCTCTGTCCTTCAGGCTGCATTCCCTGCGTTCCCTTAGCCTGCACAATAACCTGCTGACTTACCTTCCTCGAGAGATCCTTAACCTGGTTCACCTGGAGGAGCTGAGCTTGCGTGGGAACCCACTGGTGGTTCGCTTTGTCCGTGACCTGACCTACAACCCCCCAAGCCTTCAGGAACTGTCTGGGCGCACTATTAAAACTCGCAATGTTCCCTATGCTCCCAGCGACCTCCCAGAGAATCTTGTCCGGTACCTGAGCCTGGCCACCAATTGTCCCAATCCTAAATGCGGGGGTAAGTTCATCTTCACTGCTCTGCTTCCTGGTGGGTTTTCTTTCCGTCTGACTTGCCATAAGTTTACCAGCTCAGTCAGGTTAGATATGTTGTTGCATCCAAATTATAGCTGTATTTCGTTGGCTCCAGGGCTCCTGCAATCTTGTCTTTAAGGAACCTCGCTCACTTAGGAACGATGTTCGAAGTTGTAGTGCTGGTTTACTATATTTGCATGGGAATGTGAGACAGTGTTTGTGTCGGAGTCTTTGCAGCTCATCCCAGCACTCCACTGTGCTTTTATGGGCTGAAGTTTCCAATCCATCTGCCCTGAAATAGCTCAGACTAAGTAGTGGGCAGGAGAACTGTTACAAGTGCTCTCGCTGAACAACAAGCTTAATTTCTGGGTAGAAAAGAGGAGAGAGGCTGTAGTGCTTGGCAGTTACTAAGAGCAACTTGTTTAACTCTTGCTTGGGTCTACTAGCATGTAGTTCCTGGAAGGAGAGGACTTCATAGAAAAGCGTGGAATGCTTGGGTTTAATTTAGCTTAATTAATAAATAATGCTTCATCTTTAAGCAGCATAAACGATCTGCACATTTAGCCTTTAGAAGATTAAGGAAAAGAAGTCATTAATTAGTACCTACTCTACAGTCATATGCAGGCTGTTATCTCCTTACAGGACAATATCAAAGCATTCTCCATAAGCCAAGATGGAAGGGCTGGAACTTGTGTTGGAAGGGAAAGAAATGTTTCCTTTTTTAGAGTTTTTCCCAGCTTGGATAACAGTGGATGGGTTTTGCACTTTTTCACTTGGCCTTAGGAACTAGCACAGTAATGCAGCGTTGCTACTGGGTACATACTCAAACCAGCTGGGAATTAAAACACCACTGGAAACTCCTGAAAACATCATTGTCTACAATCACTTGCTGTGACAGGAGGAGAAGGTAATTGTGTGTTACAGCACCACTGTTGCCATGGAAAGGAGCATCCAAACTCCACATAGTAACTTCACTCAAGCAGAAGAAAAGTAGAGCTGTGGAGGTCTGTCTGTCTGTGAATGCAGTTTGGTAGCTGGTAGAAGAAGTTTTACAAGTTTGAAAATATCGTGCATGAATGAATTTGACATGGGAGAAGTTTCTTAGTTCCCAGCCTGAGAGTTCTGCCTAACGGTTAGAAGGAAGTGCCGAATTCTTGGGAAGCAGCTGTCCTGTGTCTTTTCCTGTAGAGTGTGCCATTCTGAACCACCTACCAAATACATTTTTACAGGATTGTTTTCTATCTCAGAAAAGAAATCCCACATTTCTATAGGTGCCCTGGTCCCCTCTTCCTCCAGTATCCTGTGTGCTTCTACGTCCAGTGCAGTGTCCATTAAATCCTAATTTAAGGCATTGCAACCACCCTTCTCTGCACGGAGCCTCACATGTTGTCTCTGTTCTTCTGCCCTCACAGGCGTCTACTTCGACAGCTGTGTCAGACAGATCAAGTTTGTTGACTTCTGTGGGAAGTATCGGCTCCCGCTGATGCACTACCTGTGCTCCCCAGAGTGCTCCTCACCCTGCAGCTCTGCCTCCCAGAGCTCTACTTCCCAGAGTGAGTCTGACTCCGAGGATGAAGCCAGCGTCGCTGCACGCAGGATGCAGAAAGTCCTCCTGGGATAACGGGAAGGAAAACATGTTTGAAAAGCAATACTGGAACAGCGTGGCATGAGCCTCTGGTCTGAAGGGCTCATGAGAAACTGTCCTCAAGTTTATGTAAGGGGCAGAATATCTTAGCAAGCCTAGGCTTGCTTGGTGCAGTGCTGCTTAGGAGAACTAACTTGGTGGCATGCTGCCTGTAGGGTGCCTGGGGTTGCTAGAAACATCTGCTGTTTGGGAGACTGCTCCCCCTGTCCCTTGTACAGGCTGGGGAGGGGAAGCTGGGGTGGGGGATTTGTTCTCACTGGCGGATTGAGAAAGGTTTTAAGGTACGACACTTCACTGGACTTGAGTCATCCTGCAGAGCAAAGGAGACTGTCCAGATCTCTTAACACTGTGGTAAATCAGAAGCAGGCTAATGATGCCATGTGAGTATGTATGGACCCCAGTGTTTTATATAGCATTTTGATTCTTTGCTGTCTCTTTCACTTTGAGTTACAGGTTTCACACCCATCCACTAAAAATGGGAATTGGGTTTTTTCAGGAGTATATTTTTCCAAACTCTGGTTACTCTTCCTTTGCCTAGAGGTGCAGGGTTTCTGTGCTGTTACAGGTGTTACAGCCTTCATAGAACTGAGACACGTTTTTAATCCCTTCTTATACCAAGCTGCTCTTAGTGTTTCCTCTTAACTGTATTCATCATTTTCCCTCCCTCTGCCTCTTCCCATTACACCCGAAGCGTTGCTGTCTTTATGGTGCCTTTAGAAAACAGATGGGTTGTTCTGTTGAGACTTCGTATTACTTCACACTTGTGGCCATACACGCCTGTGTAAGGGACCAGATGTGATGCTCTGTGTCACGTTTTTGAGTCTCAGCTTGCTGGAAAAAATCTGCTTTTATATCTGTGAGTTGCAGGAAAGGTCTTGATTGACATTTCTTGTTTCTAAACCACCATGTCCCCCTGCTACAGCTAGCTCTGCTGTGCTTCGTACAGTTACTTTCTATGTTTAATATTATCTGCTTAAAGTAGGCAGCAGCTTAATGAATTGGAAGTACTGAGAGAAGTGCAGTGGAGAATGCTTTGGGGTTTTTTTTCTTATAACATGAGAGGAAAAGCCGTTAGGGAGGCAGAGATGTGTTGTTGTCTGAGCATCTTGCATGAGGTGGTTTTGAAACCTCTTCCTTATTTATTTGTTTGCATTTGCTCTTGTTATAATAGCTTTGGCAGCCTGTTGGATGTTCAGATAGCACATCCAGTTATCTTAAACTATGTTTAAAGTACCAAGAAACAGCTTATAAAATACTATGAATTGACAGGTATCTATAAATCTACTTTATGGGGCTGCTGTATGTTTTGTTCAGTGAGACCTGCCCTTTTATTAATACTTCATGCCAGACAGTCCTTTTGATGCAGTTTCAGATAGAGCAAATGCAGCTGTGCCTTCGAATGCATGAGCAGAGCAAATACATTGTGTTAAGAAGCTAAATGAACAAGAAAAACTTTTCTTAACCCACTTTGGCCCTACGGGGGAAATTAAAAACCTGTGCTGCTCTCCTGTATTCAGAAAACAGATGCACCTATTTGAATATCTTATGGAGCTCTGTGTTAATGCTCCTGTTTAATTCTATTTGACACTTTATATGTTAAAGCACTTTGATAATTCTACTCTTTGTAACTAGCTTTAGTGATTTATTTTTTGTTTTAATTAGACTACAGTTTTTCCTTTCATGTGACCTGAAGAACAAGGTCCATGAAACTTTGTATGTTCCAGTCTGTCTCGGTGCGCAGGTTGAACTTCTTGCCTTGCATTTCCTTGTCAGCACTGCTCATTTCCCTGGAAATGGAACTGGAATTTGGAAGAAATGATCTGGTTATAAAATAGCACCTCATCCGTTATTAATCATTGCAACTTAGTCTGAAGATTTCCCACATGCACAGATCTATCCACAACGAACTGAATTGCACATGTGCATGCTCTGTGCCTTTCCAAATAGCTTTTTTAAGTATCTTTGTAAAACACAGTAGAGTGCATGTGCAGAGCAACTAGATGTCACTTTAGCAAATTCTTTGAGGTTTGCTTGGGAAGAAGAACCCACAGGTTTTGAGGGGAACCAACTATATGCTGTTAGTTAAATTGGGATCAGCGAGTGGCCTGTGTTTTGTTCTTCATCTCTGTTTTCAGATGTTTTTTCCTGTCCCAAGCAAAGTGGTCATACCAGTGCTGAAGGACAGTAAACTGATTGCAGAGCCTCAACGTTAAATTGGCTGCTAATGTAACAGTGGTGAGCAACTGAGGTGATCTTGAGCTTGGCTCTTCTGCCAGCAAAAGTGAGCCACACAAGTTGAGATCTCAAGATCTTTTGAGCTCAGGACCACAAGCTGCCACCTTCCTTTCTTCTCCTTAGTAGCAGCTGTCTTGAAGTCACATAATTTTTCATTTCACCACAGTTCCTGTTTGCACAGCAGCACTTGTGTGTGTGATGGGTTAAGACCAAGGGGTGGCTGGTTCTAAGTCAGCTCGATTCTTAAGTGCATTCCCTTTCCTAACTGAACAGGCATTCCATTTCTGCCCCAATTCTAACAGGTCTAACATTCGGTTTTTTACAGCTTTTTCACTGTAGCCAGGTCAAAACTTGACAGCTCATGCCGCTGATATCTCTATGCATTTTTAGACTTGATAAGATGTCTTGTCTCTTAAAAATTTTGTATATATTCCTGAATATAGCTAGCAAGGTTTCTTCTTGCTGCTGGGCTTTAAAGTGCAATTCAAGTAAGTCAGAATTTGAAGCAAACAAGGAATTGTAAGAAAAACGGATGGATGAATGGTTGGTTGGGTTTTTTTCCCTCAGAAGTGGATTCAAAAGGACAAAGGATGCAGGTTTGGACCATAGTGCCTAATATACTGAGCCCCCAGTAGTCCAGTTTTTCAGCAAATGTTAGCCCCCAAAGACTGGAAAATGTACTAGGCAATAAACCAGGTAAGACACAACCTGAAAAGACACTGGTGAATGGGAAAGACTAGTTCCTACCGTCCCCTTCTCAGGGGTCCTGAGAAGTAGAAAGTGGTTTTGCTCTTTTGGTCAGTTTTAAATAGTCGAGTTCAGTTCTTACAGATGCCTTTCCAAGTGAAGTCTTCAGTCAGCGTTTTGGTATCAGTCCCCTTGTTGCCACAGCAGCCCAGCACGTCCAGCTTTTGAAACTGTTCTTATGCTAAGACACAAATGTGTGAAGCAAAGTTGCTCATTCCTTCTTCTCTGCGGGGCCTGGGACCCTGCTGGCATTCATCCTGCCCCGCTGTCGCACTGCCAAGGGGAGCTGCTGGTGTGTTTCTGAATGCAGGTACTTCATGTGAACAGTGGGGTCATGTTAGAAAGAAGCAAAATACCAATTTGACTGGAAGCAACTTACACAGTTGCCAATTCTTTTCTGTTTCTCTTTCTTTGGTAAGAGGTGAGACTTGAGGAAGTCAGTAATGAATATTTAAACATGCTCTGAAGTGGCCAGATGCAGTTTTTCATGAGCTTCTGTCCTGGTCATTTTAAGTCTTTGAAATCTTGTGTTGAATTATAATGGGGGGGTGGGGAGGGAGGGGAGAACCATCTCCTTTTTGTTCCTTAC
Source organism: Nestor notabilis (assembly GCF_000696875.1). NCBI lineage: Eukaryota > Metazoa > Chordata > Aves > Psittaciformes > Psittacidae > Nestor > Nestor notabilis. Next base: position 14,337 of record NW_009917888.1, on the reverse strand, counting down.
TCTTGTTGGCAATAATGAATGGAGGGAATTTAATGCAATGAAAGTAATGAAACTTAATCCCTGCAATGTGTCTTTGTTACTCAGTTCAAAGAACTATTTTAATGCATCTTATTCACACCATGCCCTCCCTCCCCAACTGAAGATACTTCAAATAGACTACTTCAGAATGCACACTAATACAGCAGTAACTCTATCTTGGAAAACTTTCTATTGATTATTTCATTTGCCTGTCTGACTAGAGGATTGATCTTTTACTGACCTGAACATTGAGGATAGAAAGGGTTCTCATTCAGCCTTCTCGCTGAATTTTTATCATGAGCATTTGTTTTAGGAAGTCTTAAAGTGCCTTATGTTTTGAAAAGTATATTTTGCTGGGAATGTCTGAATGTAGAATATCTCTAACGGTATTTCATTATGAGCTGTAAAACAAATTGCAAACACTAAACCAAAAATGTTACTTCTACAGTTGTCTGTCTGTTATTTGCTGACATCTTGATTCTGATATTGCTGCAGGCAATTGTTAACATTAAAAGTGGGGCCTGTACATACTCGGGGAACACATGAGATTCGACCCGTGCTGTGTTAAAGCAAGAGTAGGTGAGACTTCCAAATGGACTGCTGAAACTTTTGGCTTTTGGGGCCCACATGCAACAGAGAAGTGTATGTTACAGATAATTCCCTGCTTTACTTCTGGTATAGTATGGCAGGAATTTGCTCCATGGGCTAAAGGTAGAAGTAACTCAAGGGCAAGATGAATGTACAAACAGGAGAAGGCAGCAGTGTCATGGTGGAGTCTTCCAGCAATATAAATCACCAGTTCTAAACTTCTTGAATTGTTTCCCTCTTAATTCGCTAACCCTGAAACCTCCAAATGACTTTGTGACTGTTAATTTTCTGATCATGGTAACTGGATAATGTGTTCCCTTTTCTTGTGTAATCCCATGTTTCCTCCTACATCCTGAAGAGTTTTTGTGATCTATTGCCAAAATCTTTCAGATCCTGCCGTGCAATTACCAGCTGTTGGTGCAGAAATGTGGTGTATTGGAAAATGGGACAGTGGGAAACCAGAATTACTTGATATT
>NW_009917888.1:505-13224 GCF_000696875.1 Nestor notabilis | reverse complement strand
AGCAGGAACTAGTTCAGAGATGGTTCAACTTCATATGTAATGGAAAACCTCTCAAGTTACGCAGCAGCCTCATTTCAAGTAACATAAAATACCAAGGAATGCAGTGATCTTGCCTGTAATAACCAGGCTGAGAATATTCTTGCCTTTTTTGTTAACTAATTTAAAGATACCCTTTTCTGTGCCACCTTAATACCTTCCTTACATTCAGAAGCAAAATCACAGAAGTGCTGGTTCAGAGGAACTTGAAATGAAACTTGAGTTGTATAGATGCCCAAAACAGATGCTCAGAATGTCATTTTGCTCAGATTGACATTTCAGGCTCATGCAGAATTGCACAAGCTCTAATAGAGAGCATTATGTTGATGCTTTGGAAGTACATGTTCATAAAGTAGAGATATATGTTTCCTACTCAGATGGGGCTGCCTTAGGTAATCCAGACAGCTAAAGCTGCATGTGTGCACCTTCTCTGCACTAAGCTTGAGTTGCAGTTGCCAACCATTTAAACAACATTATTGGAAGAAAGTTAGTCCTGAAGCTGCACTGAAGAAGGCCATGGCCCTCTGCACCTTTAGTCAGTCTGGAGTTGGCGTGCCGTGCCCAAATGTCTCATCCCTTTCCAATAGCCACTGTTCTATGGTGGCTTACTGGAGGAAGGTTGAGAGCATGTGTTCTGGTACTACAGCTTGCTGTGGTCTACTCTCTCAGCAGTCAGCAACGTGGAGACTTTGACAAGGAGGTTTAACAGCAGCCAAAATCCTTTTAGGATGGAGAGGAAATTAATGCATAGCAGAACCCAGGTCCTGTTCCCAGTTGGTCTTTTGTGGCGAGGTGAGGGTGCACATCATCTGGTGTCAGTCCAAGAACTGGTCACCCAGGGGTCACCCAGGGATCACCCAGGACCCTTTTCTTAGTCCTCACATTGGACTTGGTGGCAGCTCAGAGCTTGCAATCAGACTGGCAAAGGATTAAGGTATCTTCCGAGTGCTGTCCAAACTCCCTGTCTGTAGCCCCTTCTTGACTGTGGCAAAAGCAGGACCTGAACAGAGTACTGATGAGCAAGTTGTACATTTATGTTGGATATTACACTTTGATCAGTGTCAAAGCCCCATGGGGCTGGCTGCCATTTACACATTTCTGAAGATGGGTAGCACCAACGCATGTGCCAGCACATTGCTGGTGTGTTGGCAAATGAATGATTTCGCCAGACTGAATTGTTGTTTGTGTAAGGAAGGGAATGTGATGGACCAGGAGTATTACAAGGTCCTTGCCTGTGCTGCGACATGGACACTCATGAACTGGTAAGATGGGAGGGCTAACAAACCCTTCATCTGCATGATAGTTTGGATGGGGACTGAAGCTCACAAGCTGAAGCCCAGCCCATTGGCATGTCACCCTTTACATCAGCAAGGACACAAGCATCTACTGCTGGTGAAAGGCACAGGATTTTGTTTGGGGGTTGTCCCTGACCGTAAATTTCAGCCTTAGGGCTTTGAAAACAGATAGGAAAAGAAAATACCATTGTGGAAAACATTTTGCCATAATTCCTGGGGGTCCTGGCATCCATAGTAGAAGTGACTTTATAACAAACATGTAATATTGAGTAAACGTTGTCCTTTGTGCCGGGTAACATGATGTGGTTGCTCTCCAGAGCCTTGCTTTGCAGATACTGTTCTATTAACTCTGGGGAGGGCAGCCCCATTGTTCCTCAGGAACAACAGCCATGGGGTTGGTGTAAGTGCCACAGTGGGTTCTGCTTGCGAGCAGGATGACACTAAACAAATTTTCACCAAGCTGGCAGATGGTGGGAATGGAGGAGCTATGGGGCAGAGCTGGACATGGGAAGTGAGAGACCTGTCATTTCCCTTAACAACACCCCCTGCTTCAAACACACCGGCTGTTGTTACGTAGGTGGGAAAAGCCTGGCCTTTGGAGAACATCCCTTGCAGCAGGTGAACGGGTCACTGCAGCTCTCGTACCTCCTCAGCAAAGGACCCCTCTGAGCCACTCAGGGCACTGCTTTGTTTCTCCCTGCTCTTGGTCACAGGGACCATAGGGCTCCCTGAGCTCACCCCCTACTCAGACTCTGCCACAGGCAGAGGGGCTGGTGGAAGCACTGCCTGAACCCAGCACTTTGCTTCTGCTGCTGGAAGCTTTTAAAACATCCCTGCATTTCTACAACCCAGCACCCTAAACCAGACCCGAGTGGTTGGCAGCAATGGTTTTGATCTTCACATAAACACTGCAGCGTGTTTTCCAAAGGTGGGTTCCCTGGTTACTCTCTTCAGGTATTTGGAGTTAAATTGGATCTTTTTGTTTGTTTTTCTTTCTTTGATGCAGTCCTGAGCCTTCTACTGAGAGATAGAATCATAAAAGGCCTTGCAGAAAACCCCCATGTGACCGGGCTCGCCAAAACACGTTCTGAAACGGTCCAGGAATGTCTGAAACTTCACGTTGGCCTTTCACAACTTGCAGCCCCATCTGGCTGCCTTGCACTTTGAAAACCTGTTCTGAGATTTTTTTTTGGAGGGAAAGGCCCCCCTCCCAAAGCCTGGGCACCTGGCCATGGCTTGTCCCTGATCCCAAGCACAGCCCTCCAAGCATCCTGCCTAGAAAGACCTTACAGTGATTTTAGGAAAGAAACATCTGTTTGGTGTGTATGTGGAGGAGAGAAGTACGGCCTTAGGATGCAAAAGCTTTCCTTGATCGAATGCTTCCAGCTAACACTCCAAGCTGGTCACAGTGTTGGCTATTTCCATCTCTGCACTCTGAGGCCTCCACAGCTATGGACCACAAGGAATAAAACTGCTGTGAAGCTTGCCCAAGAGCATCTCATTTGCTTCTCCATCTCTTGATAAAGTGCTGTGGGTATCTTAGCCCTCTTCATGTGGAGGTTCAAAGTATGTGTCTGCTCTGGTTTATTGCTATAAATTTGGCTTGCATCAACAGTGGTTGGCAAAGCCCTGATGGGTGCATTCCCGCTCCTGTGTTCCCCACTTCAAGCATGGGATTGTGGCTAGTGAATTTCCCCCCAGGAAAGAGGGCAAAGGCAGGTGGAGCACCTCCCAGGGCCAGCATGTTCCTGTGGCTAGGAGGAGCCCGAGCTTGTGCTTGTTTACTGGCACCAGTTGCATGTAGATGCCCCTATGCAATGCCATTTGCACAGCAGGGGATTAGCAGGGTCTGTCTTCCAACAACAGCATGGAAAAATGTGTGTGCAATGTGCAAGGGGAGGGGAGTTACTGCAGTTACTGCTGGTGGTGTGGGTGGCTGTCCCAAAAGTAAGCTCTCCAGAGAGCTGGCCAGGCTGCTAGCCAGGATGGTGGAAGTTCACATCCCTGGTGGTGTGGGGAAGGCACAGGCCTGCAGCAGTGCACGCAGAAACAAGAGAGGCTCAATTGAGGTGCCTTTGCCATGATGCAGTTGAGCTTTTGCATCCATAAGTTCATTTCTCTTCAAGAAAGAGGTTCACCAGCATCTGTACCCTTCTGCACTGGGTTGGCACTGGGGCTCTGCTCCCACAGTCGTGGATCTGTACTTCCAATGTAACTGCCTTTGATAAGCATGTAAGTGTCACTGCTGTGTCATGCTACCATTTATCTAAGATTTTTTTGGGGTCCTTTCATGGTTGGAGGAACAAACCCCAGGATAATTCCTCAAACCCAATACCAGCTTCCAAAACAAGGGTGTCCCAACAGCAAATACCTTCTTCCAACATCTTTTATGGTCTTCTGGAAAAAGTACAATGCAAAGTGGTGATCTGTGCCTTTTGCCATGGGGTACGAAGGTGGCTTCTGTTACAGGTGAGTGAGAAGGGAGCATCCTCTTTAATGGGATTTCTGAACTCCAATTTCTCTTCAGACAAGCTGTACCTTTTTCTGGGGACAAAGGTGAGGCTAATGATACCTTAGCATGACAAAATGAGGTGTATCTGCTCTGCTCTGATATTACTTACAACAGTGGTGTGAGACAGGGCCTATGGATAGAGGCAGAACTTCATCATGTGTAAAGGTAACAGCCATTGCTTCTTCCATGGATAGGATGTAGCAAGTTAGGAATATGGAGATAATGTTTCACATGCAGTTATTTCACATTCATCATATTAATCCACCAACAGGTGAATCATTCAGTAATCTCTGGGAGGATGAGGAGGTTCATGATTGTCATGACCCACCAAATCCTTAAGATGATGGTTGGTCCATCACCAATAGAGAACCTTTTCATGCTTCTGAAGGCTCTCCAGACAACTCTAAAACTGTTGTAGTCCTGCTCCAGGTAGGCAGAGGTTGTTCCTGCAGTAGCTTTCACCTGACTGAATTCTACATGGCGACCCAACCATTTCAGCAATGACTTTCTCTTCTCCTCTCCCCTTTCCTTCTACAGGAACAACCTTTTTGAACTTTAAAGTCCTGTTGCTTTTGTCATGAACTTTTTTTCATAATTCTTCAGGGTGAAAAAAGCTGACAAACATCTTCATAATCTTTTATTCAGTAACGAGTGTCTTCTCTATGCAAATTTAATTGGTAAATATCTAATCGGAAACTTTTTCAAAGGCACCCTTTTTTCTTTTGTTCTTTTTCTCCTTTTCTCCCTCTTTTTCCATTCCTTCTCCCTCTCTGCTCCTTCTCCCCCCAAAAGAAAGGGATGTTTCTCTGATATTAAAGCAGCCCACAATGAATGGCTTTCAAACCCCCCAGAGAAGCTGAGGAGTTCAACAACATCAGGACTGGTGCATGTCGCTGTGTGGAGCCTGTGATTGCAACGCTTTTAAATGACACCAAGCAAAATGTCATGGGTTGTTAAATGTTTTCCCATCTCAGCCTCTAAATGTTGGGGTAAAGCAATCTGCAGTCACTGCTTTGAGTTTCTTAGTGGCAACAAAGCACTGAGCTTATTTATCAAAGTGCTTCAAAGCTCAGTTAAAAACTCTATGCTAGAGATCTGTGACTTTTGAAGTACATGTCCTTGACTCAAAATAACTTTAAAGGCCATGGAAAATCTTATCATGTGGCTTGTATTTTAGGTGTAAAACGTGGGCATATTTAGATCAATGCCCATCAGGGGTAAGAGATCTCAGGCAGAATTTCTTCCCTGTGAGGGTGCTGAGGTGCTGGCACAGGGTGCCCAGAGAAGCTGTGGCTGCCCCATCCCTGGCAGTGTTCAAGGCCAGGTTGGACACAGGGGCTTGGAGCAACCTGCTCTAGTGGAAGGTGTCCCTGCCCATGGCAGGGGGTTGGAGCTGGATGAGTTTTAAGGTCCTTTTGCAACCCAAACCCTTCTATGATTCTATGCACTTAAGCAGTTGTTACATTGGATGTTGTGCATCCACATAAAGCTTCAGCAAAGCCACGTTTGAAACAATAATTCTGCTTTTAAAATTTGTTTGTGCAGCTTTTACAAAGAGTCATAACCAGATGTGTGTGTCTTCTTGTTTCTCAGTCATCACTTCTCCTGTACCTGCTCTGCTTTTTTCCATTACCTTCAGCTGAGGAACTCCTGGCTTACACGAATGTTGTGGCCTATCTTAAAGCACGCACCTTAAAACTGGTAGTGTTTAATGCTGCTCAGCCACTGTTACTCAAGTCCTAAAGGACCTATTCTTTCTGCAGGATGTGCTTGTCCTCCCCACCAAGTAAGCTCATTGTCCAATATCTTGTGTTGATGCCCTAAATCAGTATTATCCTGGGCATGGAGGAACTCCACAGCAACCTTTCCTTCAGCTGCCTTTCCCTCTCCATGCTACTCACCATCTCTACACTTGTTGCTCTTTGGACATACTGGTCTTCTCCTGACCTGGCAGCTTTTCTAGAGATATTTGCATCCAAGGGCCAGTGTCAGTCCCTTCAGTCCTCTTTTTACCCTTCCACCTGCCCCAGTTCCTTCTTTGAACTCAAGTTCACTAAACTATTCTTGATAATACAGATATCAAAACTTGGATGGTGGAAAAACTTCCTTTTCCTGATCCTGTTTCTCATAAACCTTTGTCTCAAGTCAACAGCACTGTCCCTGTGAAAGTCAGGGCTTTGCACTGATTTAACAGATGGATTCAGCTTTTCAGCATCATTGGCCTATCTTTAGGCCTCCACACAGCACCCCTTTCTTCTCTCGTCATTCTCTCTTTTGCATAAGGACTTTTCCATGACCCCATCGTGCTCAGTTTCCATTCCTCGTGTTGCAGTCCCTTCTGTGGCAGCCAGCACACACGTCTGCTCTGCCAAGGATCGCCTCTCTCATGGATGTGCTTTTCCACAGTGCTGTGCAAGTGGTTGGTGGCATTTCTTCCATCTGCCTTTACTGCTTCTTGCCTTCTCCTTTCTCCTGCCAAGCAGAACAGCTTCTTCCACCACTGACTCCCAGCACTCCATAGCTGTCCCCATGGGGATGGGTAAGGATGCAGGCAGCTGGTCTCTGCTCCAGCATGGCCTGTTCAGGATGGATGTGGGAACATCCTCATGCAACATGCTCCCAAAAGCCGCAGAAACAAACATCAAGTGATGGATGTGTCCCACCAACATACTCTACTCCACACTGTTGTCAGGCTTGGGCTGAAGTCTTTGTCTCTAAGGACATCCAAGATCCAGGGTTTTGCTTAACTGCGAGGATCTGGAAACAGGGATGTGCAGTCTTTTTGTGGCAAGAGAGTGCTTAGCAGCCAGGGAGACAAGTCCCAGACCCCTGCTGTGACAAGGGGCCACGTTAAAAAGAAGGTGTGACTTGTCTTTCCAACTCTTACAAGGAAAAATGCTTCAGATGTCGCAGCTAGAGCCAGAAATGGGCTTCTGTTGTGCACCGCATGTGCGTTAGCTCTGCGTTAATAGAAAGGGCTTTGTTTTTGTTTTTATTCTCTATTATGAGAAAGAAAAACATCTTCACTGTGCCAGGTAGAAGAAAGAACATGGTGAATAACTGAGGTGAGATCATTCTGTGACTTCATGAGTAGTCACGAACTGCTACAATGGAAGGAAACTATCATTTATCACCTGTTATTTAGCAGACGGGCACAGCTGAAACTCAGCTCCACTGCAGACTATTGTTTCCCTATCAAATCCTAAGATGCTGAGATACCTCCCAGGGGACCACTAATCACTGCCAGGGTTGAGTGCTGCTGGCGGCACTAAGTGAACCTTGAAAGGGTTGGTGGTTCAGAGCAGCGTCAAAGGGGCTGGATGCTTCCTCTGGATTCCAGATCATGCTAGACCTTTAATAAAGATCCTACACTGAGGCTCAGTATGAAAGGGAAGAGAGGACAGGCTTAGTGACTGCACCTGGCATGGCCGATCCCTTACCCAAAATTAGCTAACCTGGTAGCCTGCATCAGCACACACTTGGGCTTGGGCAAACCCCAGCTGGGCCCTCAGCAGCTCAGTCTTCTGAAGTGTAGCATTCACGTGTGGTCTTTCACTGAAGCACCATCAAACCTTGGAGGACATTGGACATTCACTCACCAAAAAATGGGCACTGGTGAAAACCAAGTTTCCAATGGAAAATGCACATAGGAAAAACAACAAGCAGAAAAACACCTGGTTCTTGTTCCCCATTTTCAATATTGTGGTGAAGAAAATGTCATTGTGTGGGCAGCACGGTGGAGGATGCCCTGTCTTCCCAGCTTGCCATAAGGTGTGATTCTGCCTGATCCCATCCCTATGAGAGGAATTTCACCCTGGGAGGTTTAGGCTGGATATCAGGAACAATTCCTTCCCCAAAGGGTGCTCAGGCATTGGAACAGGCTGCCCAGGGCACTGCTGGAGTCACCATCCCTGCAAGTGTTCACACACCATGTAGACGAGACCCTCAGTGCCATGGGTTAGTGGGGGCTTGGCGGTTCTGGGGAACGGTTGGACTTGGTGATCTTAAAGGTCTTTTACAACCAAGTTGATTCTCTGACTCTGTGATTTGCTGATGTCTAATAAAGGCTGTGCACATGCTCCTGCCCCTGCTGGAGTGGGAGAGGGAACAATTCACCAGGGTTTCTCTAGCCTTCCAGCCGCTGGGACTTGTAGAAGCTTTGGGACTCCTGGCTCAATGTTAAGTCGGTTGTAATTTGCCACATGCACTGAATAAGCCTCATTTCCTTTGGATACCACTCTAAAAAGGGGAATGGTCCTGACTGCTGGGAGAGGATCTCATCAAAGATGAGTCAATCATTTGTCTCAGAGTCTTGGGACCAAATCTGTATGAACATCCTTGTTTGCCAAAGCCAGATAGCTGCTTGGTGCCTCCTCCATCGGAAAGCTTGGTCACAGCCTCCCTCAATTCCCTGACACACTGGGTACATACTGTCATGTAGGATCAGTCTGCTGCTTCCTCAAAACCCTCCTCAGCCCCCTTTTCCTTGACACAGCACCTAAATCATAACCTCGTGTTTTCCCCTTGATGCCATCCCAAAAAAGAATAACCAGAAAGCATGTGGGAAACCAGCTTACAAAGGGATGCCAACCTCCCTCCCACATCCAACAGACTGACAGGGAAGTTGCTCCATCCGGCTGCCCTGCTCTTGTGGCAGATCCAGCCCCTGCCCCATCTGTAGGCAGGGATTGATTCCCCATCCAGGGTTGCCAGTGCTGGGGTGCAGAAAGTCTTCTTGGAGAGTTTTTAACACCCCATGGATCTGATTAATGAGTGGAGCAGAAAGGATCAGTGGGAGCTGAAGTAGGCCAGCCAGCGCCAGCTCCTGTCTTACAGGGTACTAGCCAAACAGTGGCTGGAAGGCGGTTATGTCTCAAGCCCAAGGTTTCTGTGACTTCTGACCTGACCCCCTGTCAGGTGAATCTTGGATAAGCCTTAATTTGCATGAGAGACAGGTAGGATGAATAGGGTGTTGCTGGCAAACCAGTTTTCACTGGTGGGTGTGAGCTTCAGTTCTAAGCACAGTGGAAACCACGCTGAAGCTGATGCTCCTGTCCTAGATGCCATAGCTTTTGCTTAGATGGAGATGTGGGTCTTATGCCACTAGAAGGTAATTTTCTTCCACCATATTCTTAAAGTCTTTCCTTGGATTCCTTTGGTTCTCCCCACTTTTTCCTATTCTTGTCCTCAATCTGAGTCGCTCCTAAGACCTTGGCTTGTCCACTTCCCAGTGGTGGTGTCCATGTCAACCATACAAAGTTTGCAAGGTCCTCTTTCTGACAGATTGTTTCAACTCTGGGAAGACACAGAGCCATATGTTAAAAAGGAGGTGGTGGTTTTTTTCCTTGCTGTGGATGGACCAGCACTAGCTGGCCTAATAATTTGCTGTGGCCAGAATGAGTTACAAAGTCATCCTAAAGCAGCTCATGGAAGCACAGAAAATGAGCTTGAAAGGAAATGTGGCCTGGTCCGTACTGTTGTCCTTAGCTGCAGCTAACTTTTCTTGGCAGAGATTTCACCACCTGAATGGACAGTCTTCCATGATGTACTGGGAGGAATGGAGAAGAGGGAACCTCTCTGAGTGCACGTCTTTGCCTCAGTTTGCAAGAATGGCCCACACATGTCCCCAGTTGCCTTAACAAGGTAAGCAATTCTAATGGGCAGCTTCTGTTAAAGAAGAATGAAGGGGAGTTAAGAAGAGACCATTTAGGAAGGGCCACACAGCTGGCAAGATGGTGTGGGAAAAGCGAGAGATTATTCAAGACTTCAGGAACGGTGGTAAAATAGAAGAAAATCCAAGTGGTCATCTCAAAGGTCCTGTTCCTGTGAGCTGCAGGAGAGGGTAGAAGCTGCTGGAGGTCGAAGCAGTGGCTGGTATTTGCTGAGAGGCTGCATAGTGTAGGGCATTCAGCCCTGGCCCATGGGGATGGAGTGGTGCTATGGGATGGTCCATGTGTCCAAAGCCTAGTGCCCAGCCTCACGGCCTGGGAAAGGCAGTTTATTTTCAATGAATCCTGCACAGAAAACCTTCAAACAGGCAAAAGCTTCAGCAATTCACACTAAGTGGATATGTGAAAAGAAGAAAATAACCAATTGTTTAAACTCCAGAATAAGAAACTTTGTCAGTAAGAGGGAAAAGTAAAAAAAAAAAAAAATCACTTTTAAGAATGAATTGGGTAAAACTGGTATTGCCTAAGTGTGGCCAGATGCTGTCTTTAACGGAGATGTTACAACAGACAGCTACCGCATGCTAAGAAAGGAGATAGCAAGTGAGAGACATAAGGACAGTGCTTTATGCTAATGGCAGCATTACCTGCTTTAGAATGAGGCATAATTCGGAGCAGGCTGGATGTAGATCAACGTGATAATTAGCAAAGCCCAAGAGGGAGCACTGTGTGCAGCCTGTGTGCAGAACTGCCTGCCCGCCCAGTCAAGTGAGGCCTGGGACGGATGTTTCTCTGCAGGCTCATTTGCGATGTGTGAAAAGAAAACAGTATTTGCATGGAGAATTTCATCCGTAGAGCTTGCCTGCAGGACACAGCCGAGTCCCATCAGAGATCCTAAGTGTGCTTCATGATGATTTCCCAGCAGAGGATGCACCCACCCAGCACACGGTGTCTCCCTTTCAGATTCATGGTGATGGGTAAGGAAGAATTTATCACTGAGCTGCCAGCAGTTACTTGCTTCGTTGCAATCAACATGAGAAAAGTCAGGACAGTCATAGGCGGTCATATATGAATTTGGATTTTCAAAGAGACTCCTTCTCCTCAAACTGAGGAAAACACAAATGGCAGCTTGTCCTGAAGAAAACTTAGACAGATTTAGTGACATTTGACTGAAAAATGAGTTGTTTAAGAAGCGTTTAGCAGCTGACCAAAAGCTGCAGTTAAAATAGAGGCTGGTTTTGATGTTGCCCTGTGCAACACTCTGGTCGAATGTGAACTCTTGAGGATTGACAATGTGTATGTGTCAAATGGGCTGAAACCCTGCTGCTCACCAGACCCCAGAAGAGCAGTGTTTCTGCTAATGATGGCAAGAAGGGGGTCTGATTCCACAAAAATGAGCTCCAGGCCCACTTTTTTCAACAGGAAACTTGAAGTAAACATAAAGCCATTGTGTGCATCTTGGAGCAAATGACATGGGCCATATGTTCAAAACGAGGTGCTGTGTCCCAGGCAGCCACGGCTCCCAAGGAGGATCCAGCAGGTACAGTGTATAAATAGCTTCCTGTCGGGTGGTGTTTGGATGGACACTGAGCCCGTCGGGGTAGCTCTGCAGTCTAACTTCTCAACAAGATGTTTGAAAAGAGATGGAATGAGCCAAGTCAAGACAGAAAACAGCAGGAAAAAACCACATCCTGCCTCCCCTGGCAACTTCAACTGAGTTCAGCTTTTGCTTTCCCTTCCTAGGACCCAGCCTTGGGCTAAGCCACAACACTGCTGGACTCCAGTTATACCCTGGCATGGGGTGATGTGTTCCCAGCATGGGGCTACTGGCTGCCGTTCTAGGCACAGCAGGATCGTTTGGCATGAAAGGGTCCTCATCCATCCAGAAAACACCCACAACTCACCTTAACTATGGGCTTTCTGCCCTCACCCCTGCCTCTCCAGACCCCTGCTCCTGCCTATGCGGCAGCACAAATCCTTCCTTGGTGTGTACCTGTGGCGCAGCACATGCTTTCCTGCCTCAGAGGAAAGAGTCAGGCGTTTTCCTGGAGTCATTTGACAATGCCAAGTGAAAACTGGAGGGACACCCCAGTCCTTGGAGGGCTGCAGAGCTCGCCAGAGTAAGGCGGTTGTCCCGTTTCCGCTGGGTGAGCAGTAAAAGGTGCACACATCCATCACAGTTGCTACAGAAATGTCAGTGCCCCAGAGCTTTGATTTTTTTTGAGACCTAAACCCAGGAGCAAAACCAAAGCATGGACAAAGTGGCAATTTCTTGTTACCGCTGTTTACAAGGAGCTTAGTAATAAGCATGAGGCAGCGGGGCAACTCAAGCGATTTTCTTGTTAGCATTGGGAGGAATCAGAAATAAGGCAGCCACCTCCTGCTTCTGTATGAACAGTGCGGTTTCCCGCTTCACTCCCTCCCCACCATGAGACATTTTGGTTTATGATCCTGGTTTTCCAGAGGTGGAGACTCTTACTTAGAGGTAAGTCCACTCTAAAAGCCTGCATGTTTTAAAAGAGATTTTAGCACTTTTTCAGAGATATGGAGGACCTTCATCATAGCCACTGCTAGCTGCAGATGCTTTGTGTCTCTGAAAGTCTAGGTGCTGCTTTCAGTGCCAAAATAGAGAATCAATCCATGTTAGGGTCTTCAGCTTTCAGACTGCTGGCCACGAGGGCTGCACCTTAGTGTCTGAAGGCTTTCTGAGGGGCTTTTTTATCCTCCTTTGAACATGGCAGTAAGAAGGCTCCTACCTCCTCTGCCTGCTCCAGACATGGGACTCTGCCTCACCACCAGCTCAAGGTCAAGGACTGACCACTGGAACATCTGCCTTCATCATGCATTGATGCCCAGGCTGGAAAACGCTTTCTGGAGGGCAGTTTGTCAGACTCCCTGAGGACATCCCTCAGTTTTTCCTCAGAAGAGGATGGGAAAAGGGAGTGCACTGGTCCTTTCTCATCTGGGATGGCAATCAAATCTAGTAAAACGGGGTAGGAGCTGCTGCCAGAACTTGAGGGGATGAAGGCACGGACCCAGAGCATCTTCATGCAGTGAATCGCTTTATTGCCTACTGCTCTAACTTTTTATACCATTCTAACAACAGTTATTTTTAGCCTATTGCTCTAGCTTTTATACCATTCTATTTGTAGCCTATCATGTTTAGTTCCTGACTTATAGTTTGTTTGTTAACACTGCTTGCTTTCTCAC
>NW_009917888.1:0-439 GCF_000696875.1 Nestor notabilis | reverse complement strand
CAACCAGTCCCAGAATAGCCAGTCTCTTATCTTTATGCTCTCTCCTCCTCAGCCAGGTGTCTTGGTATCTTATGCTCTCTCCTCCTCAGCCAGCTGAGTTGCTCTGCTTAATTGCACAATGTACTTTGTTTCTTCTTTAACTCTTCCTTCTCCAGCCAAGCAGTTACTTCTCTTTGGCAATAATCAAATAGTTTCCATTGTTTCCCACGTCTTCCCCTTCTTTATTTATCTGTGAAAGGGCAAGGTTCGCATATAACTGTGTGACCATAACCTGATTCATACTTCGTTTGATTGATCATTGATCACAAGAAAAAAGACAAGGAAGACATAAGGCAATCATTAACAGAGCAATTAGAGCTATTGAAATAAAACCCTATGATATTTTTGACCTAGGATCCAAAATTCCTGAACCATGAAAACAAACCAAAAGCGTTCCACC
>NW_009917887.1:1399-1639 GCF_000696875.1 Nestor notabilis | reverse complement strand
TCTGGAGTACACTCATGACAACTTCCTAGCACAGGTGATTGAGGATCCAATCAAGGGAGATGCTCTGCTCAACCTAATGCTTACAAAGAAGTTAAAACTGATTAACCGGTTAGGTGACATCAATCTGGAAGGTTGAGCTGGCTGACTAGTCCAACTCCAAGCACCTTGGACAGGTGATTATGAATGACAACGGCAGAAATCTTACATTTGCCACTTTCTATTATGGATGGCAGTGGTAAT
>NW_009917887.1:516-1301 GCF_000696875.1 Nestor notabilis | reverse complement strand
CGTAATACTTCATGGTGGTATACTGAGGCACCTTCACTTCCATTATTTAGCTCCCCTAGTCAAGGGAAAAGAGGGCTGGCTGCAGGTGCCTACAGTCAAGCATTAAGGCAAGAGAGGAGGATGCACAGGCAGATGTCCAGAGAAAGGAACACATAAGGCTGTGGAAAGCAACAGCCATATTTCACTGTTTGATGCTGGTGAAGACCATCATGTTATGGATTAAGCCATCTCAGGAGTCAGATGAGCTGGTTGCCTTTCCAAGTTGGAAGCATCTTTATGAAGCTGGAATTTAGCTTCCAATTGTGCCTGTATAGAGAAGCCATGTGGCTTCCTAGAGGGAACTCCACAGCAAAGAAAGCAGCAAAGTCCACCTGTGCTGCTTTTAGGTCCCATGGGAAACTGATGTTCCTTCTAGCTCCTCTCCTAGGGCACAGGATGGGGAGGGACCCTTTCAATCCCCTCACTGGGATTGAAGTGAGCTGAAGTTTCCTCTTCTGAAATCTAAAACCTTGTCTTAGTACTAACCTTCAGGGCTCTCAGCTTGACCTCAGACTCAAGAATGTTACGATCACTGCAGCCAAGGCTATCACTGAGATATTATAAAGCAGGTATATTTGCTTTATGAGTAGCAAGATTAAGGTAGATTAGTAGCAACCGTAGATGTATTAGACATTAGGCAGTTCTTCCCTGTGAAGGTGGTGAGGTGCTGGCACAGGGTGCCCAGAGAAGCTGTGGCTGCCCCATCCCTGGCAGTGTTCAAGGCCAGGTTGGACGGGGCTTGGAGC
>NW_009917887.1:0-501 GCF_000696875.1 Nestor notabilis | reverse complement strand
GGCTGCCCGTGCCTGTGGCGGGGGGTTGTAACTGGATGAGCTTCAAGGTCCCTTTCAACACAAACCAGTCTATAATTCTATGATTCTACGATACTAAGGCTACTTCCAGGGTGCTGGGGCCCAGTCAGGCCTTCCTGTGCAAGGCTGTTCTCCCAGGGGCTGGAATCACCCTGGGGCATGGTGGAGCTGTGCTCAGAGGTGGGGAAAAGCTGCTGCATGGAAGGGGGGAAGTGGCAGAGACTGCAGGAGCAAACAGGGCTCAGTGGACTGTTTGTGAACATCCCACTGAGGGAAAGCACCCCTCCGGAGTAAACACGGCACAGCAGCCTCCCAGGGCCAGCAAGGCCTGAAGCACATGGCCAAAGCGTTGGGCAGCTGGCTAGGGACAGAGAATAGGAAGGTCTGGCGAAGGTGCTGCCTAGCCTGGAAAAGAAGATGACCCACCAATCCTGTCCCCTAGCACTGCCCCGCAAGAATAGCAGAGGAGGATGACCCACAAAT
>NW_009917886.1:0-12543 GCF_000696875.1 Nestor notabilis | reverse complement strand
GTTGGTTGATGAGAAGCTCAACATGAGCCCGCTTCAGTGTGTGCCTGCAGCCCAGGAAGCCAACCGTATCCTGGGCTGTATCAAAAGAAGCATGACCAGCAGGTCAAAGGAGGTGATCCTGCCCCTTTACTCTGCTCTCGTGAGACCTCACCTGGAATATTGTGTACAGTTCTGGTGTCCTCAGCATAAAAAGGACGTGGAGCTGTTGCAGCAAGTCCAGAGGAGGGCCACGAGGATGACAAGAGGGCTGGAGCACCTCCCTTACGAAAACAGGCTGAGGAAGTTGGGGCTGTTCAGCCTGGAGAAGAGAAGCTGCGTGGAGACCTCATAGCAGCCTTCCAGTATCCGAAGGGGGCCTATAAGGATGCTGGGGAGGGACTCTCCATTAGGGACTGCAGTGGTAGGACAAGGGGTAATGGGTTCAAACTTAAACAGGGGAAGTTTAGATTAGATCTAAGGAAGAAGTTCTTTACAGTGAGGGTGGTGAGGCACTGGAGTGGTTGCCCAAGGAAGTGTGAACGCTCCAACTCTGGCACTTGGACACAGCCTTGGGAGACATGGTTTAGTGCGTGCTGTCCCTGCTCATGGCAGGGGGTTGGAACTAGATGATCTTAAGGACTTTTACAACCCAAACCATTCTATGATTCTATGACTTCTGGTAATAAACTACCTTTCATAATGTGATATCTAAGGAGGCCTTTTTGCTTGGGTTTTTTTGGGTTTGTTTTTTTTTTTTTTGAAGGAAATGAAATCAGTAAGCCTATGTTAATGCATTATACCCAGTGAATGATTACAGACAGAAGCTGCATACAGTTTAGAATTTCAATCTTCTGAGGCTTTTGCTCTCCAAAATTAGCTTCCAATTTATTTTGTCAGGTCACCCTTTTTTTACCTCTATTGTTCATTAGACTCAGAGAAACTGCTGTCTGGAAAAGAAAAGGCCTTGTCAATTCTTCTCTACCTAGCTTCAGAAGGCCTACATTATGAAAAAAATAAAAATAAAGGTTTGTTTTGAAACTAATGCAACAACCCTCCAACCGCAGTAGCTGTAAGACCGTAACATTATTTATTTATTTTTTTTTACACATTCACACAGAACCAAGCGATACTAAGGAAATTCAGGAAGACTTGAACTGACTGATCTTTAAACCTTCCTCATGCTGTTCAAGCTTCTACACTGTAAGTCACTGCCCCTGTTCCCTGTGCCATTTGGAAAGATCAGAATTAATCAAGAGCCATGTTTCAAACTTCAATCCAGTTTACGAAGTCCATCCCTAATGTTCTTCTTAATATATCTATAGGGTCATTAGCACTTTTTTTGTGTCCCTTTTGTCAAAGACACCACAGTAGCTTTGCCCTTCAGTAGCGGGCAGAAACTTCTCAGGAGATTTAAGTCTCACTTCTTTATTTCTATCTCCATTAAAAGGTCTCCCTCACACCAAAGATCTGAACTTCAATCTCAAATTTAAATTTAAGGCCCTGGCTTTCAAATTGCACTGGAGATGTGAAACCAAGTGCCAAAGCTGCTCCTGCAATATTTAAGCACCTTTTGAAGGCAGTGATTAACTTTGAAAAAGGCTGCATTTCAGAGACAGGTAGGAAGAAAAATAAGTTTGCAGGATGGCAGTGAGAAAAATCAGGTTTGAGAGGGCTGCATGCCCCAGGTCTGATCTCTTCCCTCTCCTCCCCCTGTCAACTTCACTATTGCAGCAACATGATTCTTTTCAGGTTTTTTTTCCCCTCCTCTGTCAAGATGTTAGTTTTGGAGATGGTTGTTTGTTAGCAAAGGTTTTTCAAAACCTGGAGAGCTGCGCAAAGGAGAGGTGAAGGCAGGACACTCCTGACACATAAGGTCTATCCGTCCTCCTCAGAACAGGCTGTTCCCAACAGCACTGATGTACCCACACAGGAGGGCCGCTCATTATAACATCCTTCTAGCTACGCTTTCTACCTGCATTCAGGAATGGCTTGCTTATGGTTTTTAGAGATTGTCTTCAAGAACACCACTGAATGTTTACATGATATTTTCTAGGAATTTCCCTAAAACGTATTAACAAAACCAAAGTGGATAGGCATGATTTTTCTTGTGTTTTCTCTATCCAGACACTGCAATAGTGAAAGACCAACCTTCCCAAAACATGAAAGCCAACCGACATAGATTGGTTTGGGTTGGAAGGGACCTTAAAGATCATCTAGTTCCAACCCTCCTGCCATGGGAAGGGACACCTTTCACTAGACCAGGTTGCTCAAAGCCTCATCCAACCTGACCTTGCACATTTCCAGGGATGAGGCAGTCACAACTGCTCTGGACAACTTGTTCCAATGCCTCACCACCCGCATAGTAAAGAATTTTTTCTTAATATCTAAACTAAATCTACCCTCTTTCAGTTTAAAACCAATCCCGCTTGTCCTGTCACTATACATCCTTGTAAAAAGTCTCTCTCCAGAATTCTTGTAAGCCCCCTTTAGTTATTGGAAGACCATGATAAGCTCTGAGCCTTCTCTTCTCCAGGCTGAACAAGCCAATCTCTCTGAGCCTGTCTTCATAACAGAGGTGCTCCAGCCCTCTGATCATCTTCATGGCCCTCCTCTGGATGCGGTCCAACAGGTCCACATCCCTCTTGTGCTGGGGGCCCCAGAGCTGGGCACAGTACTGAAGACGGAGTCTCATGAGAGCAGAGTACAGGGGCAGATCACCTCCCTCGACCTGCTGGTCACACTTCTTTTGATGCAGCCCAGAATATGGTTGGCTTTCTGGGCTGCAAAAAAGTCCAGCTATAGCAGCACAAGGACTGGACTTTGGTTATTCTGGTTGTATTCCCTGCTGGAATAGCTGTGCCACATCTCTGGGGAAAGGCATATGGTTAGGCAGCTGTCCACTGGTCTGTGCTGTCTTAAGTGACCACAGGAATGTAAGCAGGTGGCCCCAGGTCTCAGAGCACAAACAAGGTGATGCAACTCCAGTGGTTTTATTTCCCAGATAATTAATAAAGGGAATACAACAGACAGAAGGCTTTTGCTCCCCATTCCACGTGACCTATTTTGGATATTACTAAGAAGCAGAATTTGATTGTCATCATGGATGTTTCTTAGAATTACACAGATGAGTTCAAAGGCACAAACAGAAAGCAGCTTTTCACTCCATAATACCAGGAAGACTGTGTAATCGAGAGAGTAAGCAAAAGCTCTTAAGCCATGTCACAATAATGTGTTTGATTTATTAAAAATAAGAACAATAATTTTTATTCATATTTATTCTAACATTTTTACTTAAAAACTTGGCAGGGCAATTTCAAAGGCAGATTTGATTCTGATGTAAAATGATACAATTTTTTAAAAAATTCATTTTTTATTTAAGCAGCAGCATTCCTCTCCACTGTTATTGGACTTCTTTATTTCTCTCTCTCCTTCTCAAACATGCACACTTTACTCTTTACCCTGGCTAATACTGCAGAGGCAGCAGCTCTGGGAAATGAACTAGCTTTGCCTGTGGCTCATACATCATTACAACTGTTAACCAAGTTCCACTATAAAAATCTTTATTACATGGGAGAACACAGAGGCATGCAGGAACACAGCTTTATTTCCAGATACCTGGTTGAGTTTGTAGGGCAGGCAGTTAAAAGACTTTGTTATGCTCTCAGGTTGAGACTAAGTCTGCTAGTACACACTGCAACAACACACAGAGGACAACCTCGCACTTCCCATTGCTTCACATATCAATCAGTACACAGGACTAAAATGTCTTCTACTTTGGCCAGTGGTTACAATCCATTATGTGACAATGGTACCTCATGTTCTACAGCAGCCCAGGGCTCCAACATTTTGCGCACTACAAGGAAGGCAACACTTACATGCTGGAGCTGATGGTGCTCTGGCAACTGGAATTGTGGAATTTTGCCTATTAGCAACAGCAAATGTTGTGCACACCTGCTGTGGAGAAAGTTTTCAAACCTGAACAAAAATGTGCAAGTGGTATCACTAGTGTTTGGTCACTTGCCAAGAAAAGGTCAACTCAAAGGCTCACCTTTGCAAATTTCATTTGCAAATGAAAGTTAATATCTGGAACTTGTAACACCTGCCAATATTCATAACTACAGCTCTTGAGAAATTTTCTGAACTCTTCCCCCCTCCCCCCCCCCCCACCATTATTTATCTCAGCAGTTTACATGAAAAAATCTGGCACTTTGAAACATGCAAAATGTTTGTGTTATTCCCTGAAGGACTTAGCATCCAGGAACTAATGAGATTATTCTGTGACAGATAAACTGAAGCACTTCGACCGCATCAGATGTTATCTTGCTACAGCACTTATCTGACTTTTGGAAAATGCAACCACCTTTGGACTCCTCTGTCTTATCTGCAACCAGAGAGTCACCAAGAAGAAAAATGAATGAATAAAATAAAAATCTTTCTAGTCATAGAAATGTACCAATAGGACTGATGAACCATTTTCTGACCCATAGCAGACATCTACTAGACAGCACAGTGAATGAAAGCGTAGGTCGTTTCATACCATGCTTAAGCAGCGTGGTAATATTGCCCTGAAGGCCTTCCAAATTGGTATGGCATGCTCTTGAAAAGAAGCTACAACTGTTAATCTCTTATGCTGAAAACACTGACAGTCAAGGTTTCTGTATCAACAGGTATCACAATGGAATTTCAAAAGTAAAGTTTCCAATTACATAAGGAAAAAAGTGAGAAAAAAAACCTCCCAGAAGATTTCAAAGTTGCAATTTCCAAATTAAAGCTGAAGCCCGCAGTTGAAATAGACACCCCAGTATATTATTTTCTATGCCAAAACTATTGCTGCCAAAGGCAATCTTCAAAATACGCCTTCTGCTGACCTGCTGTATTTTGTTTTCCTTAATACCACCATAATATTTTCAAGGGGGGACACACAGAACCTGACTTTCCACATGATGGCTTCACAGGTAAGCTTTTTGTTTCCGTAGAAGCCCCAAATGGCTGATCTTCTCTGCTATAAAGCTTCTTATGGTAACAAAGTAAGAAATTTTGGCCTTGACATGAGCCTAAGCACAAGCTGCAGCACAGTGGCGGGCTCCAAGGTGCTCTTGTACGGACCACTCTTGCAGCCAGACAGACAAACAAATATAAAGGAATTATCTGAGGGATGGCTGCCAAAAGGATCTAATTACTCATTCCCTGTCAAATGGCAGGAGCTAGCCTTAAATGTGAGAAGGCTTTTGCTCCCTCCCAAGCAGAGAGGCAACTCAGTTCTTGAGTTGTCATCTGTTCTTTAACACAAAAATGCCAATGGGAAAAAGTAGTGCTATCAAGCAGCTTTAGATCCCTACGAATGGATTCATTTGTGTCTTTAGGGAGAAGCAGCTTACCAAGTGTTACTGCAGCATTAATACCTTTCCTCTTTTTAAATAAAACCAGAGTAGCAACAACTTTGAGACAAGCATTTTCCCCAAACACATGTAGTCTAGCTTAACAACAGCTTTTGCTAGTAAGTAGGTACAAAAATAAAACAGCCATAGAGCTAAATAAAATCAACTAATTTTAGTACTCGCAAGCTGAGCAAAGAGGACAAAATCTACAAGTAATTTATTTTTCACAATTCTGAATTATTAGTAAGCAGTGGTGAGGGAAAAGAAGGATTGTGGAGTGCAATTACTGTCTTAAGAGATTTCCTTCAAAAGAGCCTTTTAATTATGACACATTAATTATATTCAATTAATTGTAATTTTCACTTGAATAAATTGGTGTTTTTTCTCCCATCTAGGTTATTTTCCTGAAATTCCCTCTCCACCATACCCCACAGATTTCATCTATTTGAGAAGGACTCTTACCAAAAAAAAACCCACCAAAACACCCCAAACCAAAGGTCTAGAACATCTGTCCCCTGATGTCCTCCTAGTAAAATACTCTTAGACATAAAAAGACAGCAAGAGCAGAAGGAAGGACAGGCAAAAGGAAGATGGAGGAAGAACTCTGAGGGAGGAAGGAGAAGAAGGGAAAAAAAGATATTATTTTATCAACCTGTGGAAAAAGAGGGAGCAAACACTAACTCTGGCCCAAGGCTTTCTGAGGGCACAAGAGCTGATTTTGCTAAGTGACTGCTCTCAGATGCACGTGGCTGAAAGCCCATCGGATAGCCATGCCTGGAGGAAGCCTGTCATATGGGCAGTAGGAAGTTCAGAGGCCAAACTTCCACCCCAAGGGGAAAATGTTTACCAAGCTCCTCAGTGAGGCTCTGGGGCTGTTCTGGGCTGCTGCAGCCTTTGCTGTGCACAGCACCAACCACTGCAGTAGCAAAAACAAACCATGCAGTTGATGCAGACATGCTTTAGGTGCTGCCAGCAGTAATGGAGCTCACTCCATAAAAGCCACCCATAAAAGCACAGTAGATCACTCATGCAGAGGTTCCCATTGTTACAACTAGACTGTTACCAAGCAGAGTTAAGCTAGTTTCTACTAGCTCAGTTCTTTAATGACACAATCCAATCACATGGGTGGCTGCAATGTAGGCAATATGCAGAGAAGAGGAAATAGGGAGCTAACGTTATTTTAAAACTAAGGGAGTTGATGTGCAGAAAGTTGTGAATAAAATCTATTTTAGTCCTGGACTATTTCAAGTGCCTTGAAGGACACTGAACTAACAGATAAAAATTCAAATATAAAACTTTTTAACAGCAGCCTGGTATCTGTAGAACATGTACTGCATTTGCTTCATAAACTCAGATCTCTATAGTAAAACCAGGCTGAAAAGCAGAAAGATGTATGTATGACAGCCCCATCAATGGCAGGAAAAAACACTTCCTTCTTCTGAGGCAGCTAGGTGCTGCCTCCCTTACTTTGAAGATCTGTCCTCATTTGGGCAAAAAAAGGAGCAACAAGTTCCTTCCTTTATTTACACAAATTATGATTAAATACTGGCTGTATTTTACAGCCAGTAAGAAAAGGGTGAAACATGTCTGATTAATACTGGAGACGCACATGGGCATGGGTATGACATTCTATCAGCTTCTTTTATTTCTAATGTGACTATACTTTACAATGACCAGATAACATTTCAGGTCAGACTCACTTCACCTACAATAAGTGAGAAATTTTCACAGATAACAAAATGTGGAGGCAATGCAATAGCTAACATGTCCTCACAGACTTGAAATTTCAAGTGCCCTTCATGGCAATAAAGACCCCTGTGAGGCATACGAGGCATAGTAGTTTTTAAATCTGTCTTGCCAGACACTATCTCTAGAGCTCACAGCCCTGTGGTTAGAGGAAGGGAAACAAAACCAAGCACCACCACTAAAAAAAAAAAAAAAAAAAAAAAAAAAAAAAAAAAAAAAAAAAAAAGAGAGAGAAAGAAAAGAAAAAAGTCCTTTATAATCCCAAGCATCCAAAAATACAGGAATTCCACATGGACTTTATTTTGTCCACTTATTCATTTCCATCTCATTTCTATTCCAAATGCCAACTAATTTACTTCTTAATAACAGGCAAAATAGTTATTTACTCACCTTCTACTTCCCCTCTTTCCAAATTTAACTGATGTTTTTGCCTTGATGGGGAGTGAAATGCAAGGAGTGGAGAAAAGCGTGAACCTGACACCTATTGCCACCACCCCTGTTCCCCACAATGAACCTTTTGCCCCAACCCACCAGGATCCGTATGCAGAATTGCTACGATCTGTGACCCTGGATAATAAAGCTTCCACTATTTCACTGAAGGAGAGAACGAACATTTAAAGGAGCAGTTAGTGGGCCTCTAATCTGACTGACCCTGGGACAGGAGCACATTCTGAGGAACAACCATGATAAACCTCTTCCATTCAGTGTCACTCTTCGCAGATACAGCAGGCCACTGCATCCCACTTAACAAACACAGCAAGGCAAAGCCTTGCTACAAAACAATAACTGTGCTATACTCAGGGCAACTGCATTGTAATTAATAGTTGTGTTTTAGATTATTTTTGTAGTACAGGCTCCACTACCTCCATGCAGTTCCTTTTGTGAGGGCTACTTTTGTATAGAAGGAGGTGCCAGAATACTAATTTGTAAAGGCAAGGACCTTTCTGTCAACACAAACCTGGTATGTTTGTTTGCTTTGTCTTTGGTCAAAAAACACTACTCTCCACCACACCACAGTACTGCATTAGTCCTGTCTTACAACTTTCACCTTGTCCTTTTTATTTCGCAGGCATCCAACAACAACAACCACCAAAATCTACCCAACACATCATTTAACAACAGGAATATTTTGCATTTTGCATTTCAGTAGTACTTCCATGAGAGAGATCTGGAGGGATCTTGACACTGCCACCTCAAAATACTCCAGTATGCCAAAGCATCTGTCTTTTGCTCCTCAGGCCCCCCTTTCAGCTTTTATAAAGAGCTCAGAAATTTTTTTTATTTAAAAAAGTAAACACAAAAGACCAATGTAATTATTAAAAGGAAAAAAAAAAGGAAAAAAGAAAGAAAGGGAGAGAGACTTGAGCTGGAGCTTGCCTTCTGGTATTTGAACTTGAAAGGATCACATTTTCAAAACTTCTGTGTCTAGAAAGACAGTAAACTCCCTCTCAGCTAAATTGAGAAAGCAGAGCTTAGCTGCTTAAGGAATAGCACTGCACCAGAAATCGGGCCCTTATCATCTAATATAGGAAGACTAGCAAAGTGATGAAATTACAAGAGCAGTTGAATCTTTCCTCATAGTCCTCATTCCTTCCAACACTTAGGAAATAAGAACTATCAACAGTTAAGGAAGAATGGCTGCATGTTCAGAACTCACTAATGTGTGTGTTCATCACCTTCAAAATACCAAGCTATAAATTATAAGAGTACATGACACACTTGAGGTGTTTAATATATATCCTTCTTTATCCTTCTTCTATTTAATAGCCAGAAGAAATTGAAGCAAATATACCCTCCAACCAATTACATGGAAATTGGAGTTTGTGTTCCACCGTGAAAGCCATTAGACCTTAAAATGTTGACCTTAAAACTCAGAGCAAGTTTACAGGCCAGGTTTTTATTCACCCCCTGCACAGAATAAACTGCCATTAGGAAAAACAATAGACAATACCTCTTCATACATAGAATGAAAAACTGACACTGAAATCTCAAAAAGCAGCCATGGCATTCAGAACACAAATTAGATCCTGTCATGGTTACAATCAGACCACAGCTACATGACTCTCAGCTCTCAGAAGGCACATGCCCAGCCTCTCTTTGCAATGAGGTTGCAAGAATAACATTTACCTGGTCTCAATAAAAACAGAATTTGGAAATGCAGTGGGACTGGCAGGACTACCGCTACCTCATGCAATGACTACTAGCACCAGAGGCAAAATGAGGCAACAGTTCTTTCTTTGCAAACATTTCATGCAGTCCAGATGGACTTCAAGAAAACTGTGAAGAACATGGGGTGTTTTGAGAGTTTGACTATTCTGTTGGTCAAAAGCTCATTCAAGAAACAAAATTAATATGAAGAGAACTGCAGTGATAATAGTGAAAATACCCTGAATGATCTTTGACTGAATTCCTCACAATGCTTATAATGTCAGCACAGGCAAAATAATAAAATACAGGGCAAAGGAATTCCATCAGATTATTTAAAGAAATAAGAAGTAAGAACAGTGCACACAATTCATATTGGGCTCTTGCCATCTCCAGTTTAAATCTGGACCTGGAGAAGCGAACCTACACAGACACGTGTAAAGCACATAATCCGTCAGAAGTAGGACACATAATAATACATCCATGAAATAAGAGACCAATGCATCACACTCTTCAATACAATAGACCTTCTTTTTCGCCTTTCACACATTTCTTAAGTAGGTCTGCATGTGAATGAATGAGGATTAATGGGGTTAATGACAGTTGACACCAACCTGGTAGCTAGTCTGGAGATCTGATACAATTAAGAAGGACACTGTATTGTAAAACTGAAAATGATCAGAAAGACTTTGGCTGCAAACACTTTGCAAAACTGGACTGACTGCACTGAGGGTTCCTCTCTTGAAAATAAAACAAATTTGACTTCACACAGCTGCTCTATTTTTATATCATCAGAACAAGTGTTTCAGAACTGCCATTGTGAAACTCAGTTCTGTGCTGTGTTTATCAGCTATATGACAAATCAAAACTGGAACGTAAGCCAAATAGTCTGCCTTAAATAACCTGAAAAACAAAATTCTTTTGTAGTAGCTTCCTTCCAAGAACAGAAATTAAACAAAAAAAAATTTCTAAATTTGAAACTGAGCAGTAAAGCAAGTCCAGTTGCACTGAAGTCTTTCACAAATACTCATTCCCCATACTGGCACAATAGCTTTCAACGCTCAACGCACACACTTTTAAAGTTACCAGGCACCAACACTACTGCAACCATGACATTAAGTCTTGTGCCTCTTCTCATGACCTGCTATTTGGTCTTGGTCCACTACAGCCTTGTTTGTGTTTAACTATCCCCTCTCTGTGACACCATCTGGAGCAGCAGCTCTGCCGTCCACCGTTCTGCTCTGCAGAAGCGAAGCTGTGCTGCTCTGCAGCTCTTCTTCATTGCTTCATCCTTCTTCCTCTTTGGCAAAATGTGTGGGCAGCATTAACCCCTGCACAGGTTTGGCAGTCCTGGGAGAAGCCTGGGTGAGGAAGGGTGCTAGTCTGGAGTCCCATGCTGGAGGGGTGCAAGAGTAAAGGAAGATGCCTGAGCATGACTTTACACTGCAGCTTCTAACGTAAGAGAAAGCCAGACTGGGAGGAGATTTAAATCAATAAGAGACATCTTTTCTTTTTCTACCTGATCATGGCCCAGTCTGACTCCAGCAACTACTTGCCCAAGGAGCTTAACACTATTCCAATGCTTGGCAGTATCAAGATACTTGCTTTTAGTACCAGCACTGTGAAGCATGCAAGCAGCACTAGCCTGTAGCGGCTTTACAGCTTTATACTATTCACTGCAAAGCAGAAAAACAACAAGTACATTTGTGATCTTTAAGTCTTCCAGTTTCAGGCAGGGAATGAGATAACAAATTCATCTCCATCAAAAGTAAAGAATAAATTTTAACTGCACTCTACTGAGTCACTACACGCCAAGATCTGATTTTGGAAACACAAGTGCATTTAAAACCTTGCTTACAACCTTGGTGGGCCTACTCGTGAATAAAACTTCACATGTGCTAAACACCAGTGGCGGTCTTTTAAATAATTAACTTTGCAAGATCTCAGAACTAGTTCAAAATAGTAAAAGCTTTGCAACCAGATTCAGATTTTCCTTTTTCAGATGGAAAAAAATCACCAAGGCAAGTTTATCTGAAACCTTACATCACATGTAATACATGTAATACTAGCAGTTAAGCGTAAGTGAAGCCTCCAGGTGCACTGAGGGCAGCACATTTCTCCCTCTTAGACCTCTAGTCACATTATTAAAAGCCTATCATATTTTTCCTTCTTCATTTCTTCCATTTTCAGAATCCCCCTAGACATATAAGGAGATGATATGCTTGATAGTCACTTTTTCTACCTAATTTTTTTTTTTTTCATTTAAGACATCCTGAATTGGATTATTAGTCCAATCAAACCTGGTACCTTGATTCTGGCAAAAACCAATACGTTCCCTGAAGTAATGAAGCACACACAGCAGCAGGTTAATAGAACTAGTCAAATATGCAGCACACAATAAGGTGTGGCTTTCAGGCCACACCTCCATACATCAGACCCTGGTAGCTTTTATTTTTTAAACTCTATTTATTGATCATAAAATAATGCCACCCTATCTCAATACATGTATTGATCCTACTGTCATACGTTTCAATTAGAGTGATGATGTGGCCAATCATCCTACATTCAAAGTGTAAGAAAGATTACTCACGGAAGTCCAGAAATGTGACAACGTCTGAACACTCCCTGTTGGCTAGGCTTTTTGGCATTCACTGGCTTTTTATTATGTAGAGGAGCTAAAGAAGAACAAGGATTTTTTTTTGTGTACACTGGGAACGCAAGGACCTAAACTCCCAAAGCAAACACGAAGTTCTGAAGGAAAGCCCTGAGGGCTTTCAGGAAATTAATCCCCACTCAGCTGACTAGTCATCCCCACCAGCAGCCCAGAACCGCTCCTCCTGGGATCTCATGACACAGATGAAAGAGAAACTACACTGCAAAAAAACTTCAGCAATGCTGGTGAAAGCATATGGGGAGATTGAAGGAAACACGGTCTATTTGAAAACAATAAACAAACGTATTCTTTTGTTAATCAGTAACACATGAATTCCCGAAAGGGCTTGGTTTCCCTGGCCATCACTTAGTTTAGCAAGGAAGATTTCGACTGATTCTTCCGGTAGGATCTTTCAGAGCAGCTTATCACAATGCAAAGCAGCTAAAAAATGAAAGAATGAGAAAAGCACCCTCTCCAAACCACTGCCATTTCGACTAACAGAACAACTCGCTTCGAACCAAACCGCTATCAGACACAGCCTGAAACTGGGAACCAGTCCCGCAGGATTTCCCCAGGAGTCACCGGCCCGGGGCAGGGCAGCCTCCCGCACCCGCTGCCGCTCCCCGCACTGCCCTGGGGGGC
>NW_009917885.1:43829-44049 GCF_000696875.1 Nestor notabilis | reverse complement strand
CCCCCCAAGTCTCCCAACTTGCTGTCGCAGTTCCACAAGCCCAGCAGCATCCAGTCCCTGCCGCTCCCTCCCACCCCCGGCACCCCGCAGCCCGCAGCGCTGGCTCCCGAGACCAGGAAGAAGAGGCCCGGCCGCGGCGCAGGTGAGAGCGGCACGCTGGAACGCTGGAAGAGGGGAGGCTCTTCTTCGCTTTGGCCCGCCATGGAAACTGCACGGGTGG
>NW_009917885.1:34652-43752 GCF_000696875.1 Nestor notabilis | reverse complement strand
GGAACACGTGTAGGTTGCACGGCGCACATGCGAGACATCAGGCTCTTCTTGGCCCTGGGTACGCGTGCTGTATAGTTTAACCTGTGAGTCTTGGAAGCAACACGCCGATAGGTGAAAGCAACGTTTTAGGACTGCTGGGCTGCTTCTTGCCTTTGTGTTGGCATTGGTGCATCTCCAGCAATCTCCCAACAGTCTCCTAATACTCTCAGGTAGGGCAGTGGAGTGTACACCACCGTGTCTGCCCCCCCTGCAGCTGCTCAAGCACCAGCCTAGCCACAGCATCCCTCTATTGCTGTGCCCCTGCAGTATGGAGCAATATTGGCAGCGCCTGGGAAATGTTACAGGAGAGAATAAAACATACATGGGGCAGCTCCAGCCATAGGTGAGCAAAGGCAGTACGGGTGCAGTCCTCTGCTTTTAAGTAGAGGAGCAGCCAGTGCCTCCCGTGATGAAGACAGCGGGGCCAACGGTTTCTCAGACTACTTGGGAAGCAGGGATATGAGCTAGTGTGTCCTTGAGCAGATGGAGGACATTTATCAGACTTCTCTAATATAATGAAGATAATTTAAAAAAAAATGAGGCTAGATCTGTGTGGGTTTGAGAAATGGAGACAGCTCCTTAATAAGGCACATCTGAGCAGAATGTTCTGTACCCTGTACTTCAGCAGCCACACATCCACAGAAAGATTACTGGTTCCCTTTGACAGCCACGGGAAAGGCCATGTGCTGGTCAGGCCTTGTGATGAGGATTAATGCTGCTCAGGAACTGTCTGATGAAGAGTTATGTTATTGAGCTATCTGTACCACGTGGTGGTTCGACTTTCAAGGTTTCCATCAGATTAGCCTGCCTGTCTCCTGGCTATCCAGGGGGAGCAGCAGTTTGGAGAGGCCTTGGGCTCCTTCCCCCTTACACAGTGCCTGCGGCAGGTGTGCCCAGAAGATACAAACTTTGATGGCTCCTGCAGCTCCTCAGTGAAATGCACAAGAATAATGGTAATACTGCTGCATAGCTGCCAGGGTGTCAGGAAATTGTTTTCTTTTAGAGATACCATCCAGCATGGTTGGGTTTGGTTTGGTTTTGGGTATTTTTCGTTAAAGAAACCGCTTGTTCTTGTGAAAGTGGAATGATAGTCTTCCCCTCCAGACAGGGACAAAACCATACTTCAGAATGTTGGACTTTCTTTAGAACTAGTACTAGCACAGTGACTTAAATTTAATACTTAATGCTCTAAATATACAGTCAGGCTTGACAAACAGCAGCTATGAAGCTGAGTACGTTTGCCCCCCATATTGCACTCCTTCTATGCTTCCCTCCCTCTTCTGCAAAGCTTATTCTCAGCTTGTTAAGTCATGATGATGTTTATGTGCTGGTCTGCTGCTGCTTTTTCAGGAACTGGTGCTGGGAAGCTAGTCACACCTCCACAGCCCCCTGCAAGATCACCTACAACCGAGCTTACGAGCAAGTCTGGGGTCTCAGCCTGGGCTGCAGCTCACGACCCCTACCCACCACTTAAAAATGGGAACATGCACATCATCGGTAATATCCTCTAAATCGGATCTCTTAGCCTTAGTTAATAATTTTAGTACAAAAGCCTGCGTGTCTCAGACCTCAAAAAGTCAGTCAAGACCTTCTCACAGCAATAACAGGGTAGTTACAACCAGAATCATTAGAAACATTTTTGTACGACCTTATATAATGAGAGAAAATGAAGACTTTTCACGAAGGCTTTGAATCATCAAGTAGACAACAAAAGCATGAGCTACCTGCAGAATTATTTAAGATTGTGAAAAGTTGCCATAGTGTCCTTGTATTACTATTCTTAAAACCAGTTTGTGGATATTTTGTAGCTTCAATCCTATAAAGCAAAGACTGCTAAGAATTATTTTTGTGGTCTGATGAATTGGCCATTCATTCATAGCTAAATGGCTTGAAAACCACCTAGAAATAACCTCTGTTACCACAATATCATCAATGCAGGAAACTGGAACGGCACCCAGAAGCTTAACTTCAGTTAGTAGCAGGCAGTGTTTGCAGTTAAGCCAGAAAACTGGGATGGGTCACAGAAGTATTCACCAAGATTGGTTATACAGAATGAGCCACTATCAATTCCAGGGGAAAACGAGTCAGCATTTTAAACTGAAATGTCTTGTGGCATTATTATAAAGTATCTCTCTAACAGTTACTGATGTTTATTTCTCTGAAACTTCCCAGATGACTTTGAATCTAAATTTACTTTCCATTCTGTGGAAGATTTCCCCCCACCTGACGAATTCAAGCCATTTCAGAAAATCTACCCCAGCAAGATAGCTAAAGGTAAGTGTATAAACATGAGAAGATCTTATAATTATCCAATAGGATTAAAAGCAGGGAGTAAAGCAGCATTAACGTGAAGAACTGGGCTGCTAGCATAGGAACAGAGAGGAATGGGATGTTACAGTGGTAATGGGGACCAAAGGTATAATGAAAAGCACTTAATTAATTAAAGTCTTAGTAGCTAAAAATAAAATGATGTGGCTTGGCATGCAGGCTGTTTTCCATGGAGTGTTCAATTTGCAGAGCCCTTAATGTTAAAAACAGTGGTGTCACGCAAGCAGACTTAGGCAGCTACTGAGTTGGGCTTTTTTGTTCATGAACTTGTAAAATCACAAAAGAAAGGTGACTTGATCAGTGTCTTCCATCATGTGTTTTGAGTTAAATCCTACACATGGTGTTTTATATACCTGAGTAACAAATGGTCTTAGTACCTGAGCCTTGTCAGGAAAGTAATGAATGACTGAACCTGCTTCCCTCCTTAACTTAAAAACTGGGTATCAGGTCATTGTGGTAAGAGCATAAGTTCACCTATCCAGCTTTGAAATTTGGTAGTTAAAGGTGCTGAAAGATCTCATGTCCATATCCTGCTTTTTATAAGCCCCTGTCTTTTCTGTATTATTAGTTCCAACTATTTAAGTTCAGGGTTTTTTTGTTTCCATGTCAAGGTACTTTGCATGACTTTTCATAGTAGCCTCTCTCTGTCCAAATTGTCTGCTGTATGACTTTATCAGAGACTTTTTACTGAAGGGCTACAGAGCAAGAGCAATATATGTATATGTATGTGTATCAGTTCAAGGGTAGGAGATAAATGCTGTAGAACTGCATCCAAAATACATACCCCAAAAATGTATCTATTTCCTCTGATTAAACCTCTCCTATCTATTTACAGATCCCTCCAAAAATCCTCCATTAAGAACACATGTGAGATGAGAAGAGTCTTCTGATGCTCTCTGGATTAGTATTACAGAAGAACAACATCAAGATAATATCTGAAACAGAGGGGTCCCCATTACAGTGATAGAGATTGTATTTGAATTACAAGTGCTGCACTGTTAACATTTTATAGACTGGAACACTGATGTACATGACACTTTTTGAACCGGACTACATACTACAGGAACGTTAGTACAGGCTTTTAAATTATTGTATATAGGTGGATATTTTTTAAGCAAAGCAGCATAAAATTGAAATCCTTTGTAGTATTGAAACAGTTCTCAATCAAGCTGACACATTACCTCAGGAAACTTTTTTGCAGTACATGCCTGGAGTTAATTTTTCCCCTTCCATCATAATTTTTAAGTATCTTGGAAATTCTCCAGTTATTATTCAGCCATTTTTCAATGAACTGTCAGAAACTAATCTGCTACCTTTAGTCTCTTTGTACGGTTCTTTACTTCTTCTATTCTGCCTATCCTCAGATTGCAGCAGAATGTCACTTTCATGAACAGATGGGCCCACAATCCTTTTCTCATCAAGCATGAAGAGGACAGAGATGACCAGGAGCTGTGGCTGCTGTTGAGCCTTACTCCTGTCGAGTACAGATCCTTATAGGATAGTGTCTGAAGAAGCCCAGTTGGGTAGGGTGGTCATGGACTTGACAAAGAAGATGGAACTTTTCCAAACTGGAAGAAAAGAAAAGTTGTTCTATTGTAAGCAAAAAAAAAAAAAAAAAAAAAAGTGTTTGTGAATACACATGCCATGAAGTATGAATGTAAGGGCAAGTGTCCTGTCTTTTCCTGCTGGCAAAGTGGTTATTTACCATTTTGTGCGACAGACTGTCTTTACCCAACAATTAGGAGGCCTTTGGATGAGTGGTCCAACACCTACATTTTAAAGAGACTACTAAAGCTACTATTGTTCATGCAAAACAGTGAGGATTCATTGTCCAGAATACACCACGTGGAGCAAGCAGTCCCCAAAGACAGAGTTGGCTGAAAAAGAGAGTAACAACCTAGAGCAAAGACTCTCTGCTTTTAATATGCAGCCTGGGGTAAGGTTTTTCGATTGCAGATGTTCAGATCTGGTCATAAGAATCTATTCCCAGCATGAAATACTCTTGTGCATTTCACTGCATTAGGAGAAGTGTTGCCAGAAGGTTAAGGGAGGTGATCCTTACCCCTTCGCTCAGCACTGGTGAGACCATACGTGGAGTTCTGTGTCCAGTTCTAGGCTCCTGAGTGTAAGAGATATGGACATGCTGGAGAGAGTCCTACAAACGACCACTAAGGTGATGCAGGGATTGGAGCATCTCTTCTATGAGGAAAGGCTGAGAGAGCTGGGACTGTTTAACTTGGAGAAGAGAAGGCTCAGGAGCATCTCATCAATGTGCATAAATACCTGACAGATCTTCTCAGGGGTGCCCAGTGGCAGGACCAGAGGCAACAGGCACAAAAATGACACAGGGGCTCTGTCTGAACACCAGGAAACACTCTGTGACTGTGGAGGTGACTGAGCACTGGCACTGGTTGTCCTGGGAGGCTCTGGAGTCTCCAACCCCAGAGATACTCAAAAGCCATCTGGACACAGTCCTGGGCAGCCTGCTTTAGGTGTCCCTGTTTGAGCAGGAGGGTTGGGCCAGATGACCTTAGAATCACAGAATGGTTTGGGTTGGAAAGGACTTTAAGATTATCTAGTTACAACTCCCCTGCCATGGGCAGGGACACCTCGCACTAAACCATGTTGCTCAAGGCTCTGTCCAGCCTGGCCTTGAACACTGTCAGGGATGGAGCACTCACAACTTCTTTGGGCAACTCAACCATTCTTTGATTCCCCTTCTTACAGCGAGTTGCTGCGCTTGGGTTACAGTAACCCCATGCAGGTTTGGGGAAGAGTGGCTGGAAGTTTACTTCATCCTGGTAAGGCTGCACCTTGAATAACATGTTCAGGTTTGGGCCCCTCACTACAAGAAACACACTGAGGTGCTGGAGTGGGTCCAGAGAAGGACAACAAAGCTGGTGAAGTGTCTGGAGCACAAGTCTTATGCAGAATGGCTGAGGGAGCTGGGGTTGTTTAGTCTGGAGAACAGAAGGCTCAGGGGGGAACCTTATCACTCTCTACAAGTACCTGACAGGAGGTTGTAGTGAGATGGGGTTGGTCTCTTCTTCCAAGTACAAGCAATAGGACAAGAGGTAACAGCCTCAAGCTACACCAGGAGAGGTTTAGACTGGATATTAGGAAAAATTTCTTACTGAAAGGGTTGTCAAGCATCAGAACAGGCAGCCCAGGGTAGGGGCTGTATTTAAAAGAGGTGTAGATGTGGCGCTTAGGGACATGGTTAACAGACTTGATGATCTTAAAGGTCTTTTCCTATCTAAACAATTAGGATTCACCAGCCTGCAAAAGGGCACTGCCAGGCTATTTACAGTTATTGCATTAATTTATAGAGTTGCCATAAATTCCCCTCAGCTACAGCTGTAGTAACATTATAGATCACAGGTAAAGATACTTCCCCATGGCCATGTCTCTGAACAAAACCACTGGGAAAAGACAGGTAACTGCATCTTCACATATCTCTGCTTTTCTGTTAGTTGTTTCAACAGCTCAGTTGTACTCTAACTCCTACATGCATGGAGATGGTGTAAGGGTAAGCAGCTCTTTACCTGCAGGCCTCTAAGAAAGCAACTTTACTCTTTTCCTAGCCTATTATGATACCTTGCTGTACATCATGTGAAAAGAAAAAAAATAATCAGTGATGCTTTGACCAATACTTACTGTCACTGTCATTATTATAGTTACTTGATAAATATGCATGAATATAGTAATAAGCAGGGGCCAGTACATACGCTGCTGCTCAAACAGCCAGAACCATTTATTACTGCTTTGACAAATATTTTGTTATAGTGCTATTAAAGGTGACTTATTGTTGGTTCTCATTTGTTCTGGAACTTGTGTACTGCTCTGTAATGAGTACCTTCACATAAGGGTTTTAAAACTCCTTAATGCTAGCTGACCTGCCAGAAGATAACTAAAGGAGAAAAAGTTTTACTCCTGTTTTTATTATGATTAGATGCAAACATCATCTTTCAGGGATTAAATTAGAAAGCCTGTGCACATTTGGAAGCATTGGTGAAATGGTAATTCCGTTATATACTGGATTGTTGCTCAAGATCCATTGAAGCTTCTAAGTTGCTGTAACCTGGAGATACAGAGAATCACAGTAGCCGTCACTCCCAGTAGTCCCACTCTGTCCTTCCACTGAGCCACCGCTGCGCTCACGATCACTGGTAGCTTTAAGGCCATGGGGGTGCTCTGGTTTCTCAGACTTGTAGGACTAGTGGTTGCTGGAGCAAAAGCAACATACTACTAGAAAATTAGTACCTGGATGACTGTGCTCAAACCAATTTATTAGTTCTGGCATAAGCAGTTCCAAATAAGGACATAAATTCCCACAAGATAATTGCAAATGTTGGTTTCTTCTTTCTTAAGAAACAGGCAAATAAGATACACTATGGTTTTAGCAGGAACACCCTCTTTCATCTTGCCTCCCTCCCAACCGTCACAGGCTGGAGATCCGAGTTGTGCAGAAGAGCTGTGCGAAGTGGTATATCCTGATTTGAGCCCTCTGGCTGGGACAGTCATTTTATCTCTGTTCTCCCTGTCCACAAATATCCAGCAACTCCTATCAGGATGCAAAGTGCTCAGCAAGCAACAGTTTAAAGAAGCAGCTTTTAAGTTCAACATGGTATGTGTTAAATGTACGCTGATTAGGAGTATTTTCATTTGAAGCAGCCTTTCATTCCAAAAGTGGATTTCATGGGAAATCCATTTATTTCAGCTGTGGAAACTGTGCATGTAGCACAACACCCTGAGAAATGAAGCATGGCCCTTACAGACCCTATTCTGGCTAGCTAGACAGAAGCTTAATTTTAGGGTTACCTTGCCTATTTTCTCCTTCCCTTGTCTCAATTTTCATAATAACGAGGCACAGGTCATGCTCCTGCAACAGAGAGTGTGGGAGGAGTGAACTGTGAGTGGAAAGATTATTAGGCAGGCCATAAGAGAAAGTATCTTCCCGCTTGTTTTCCGTAAGTGAGAAGGCTCAGTGTTTTCTTGTCCAATTGCCAGTTGTCATGTAAGGCAGCACCAAAGCCATGAGTCTGAATGTTGGAACAATTTCATGACAAAAACTTCTGAGAACTAAATGTACCACTATGGCAATGACTGTTTCACTAATGCACAACTCTTACACAGTATCAAGTTGAGGTGTTGCTGCCTTCCAAGGAGCTTTTATTTCCTCTTTACAGAAATCCATGGTTCTTTGCAATCGCCTTCCCTGAACGGTGAAGGATTTTAATGCTATGTGCTAACTTAAGTGGAAGTCAAAGACGTGGAATTCTTGTTTGAACCGCCTGTTAAAAAAAAACCCATCCATCTTTGCATGACAGGAAACAGCGTTCACTGGTTTAATTCTTAAAACTGTTTGCCCTATCTCATTTCTACAAGGAAACACATGAAAAGCAGTTCTGTCTGCAGGACTGTCAAGGAAAGGAAGCATGCTGCAGAACCACACTTATTGTAAGGAAGCGTAAGACAGCCATTTCTAAGCCTAACCAGCTGGACCACCACAACCACCAGTAACTCACTGGTACTTAATGGATTCACCAGCCGTGTATGCTCACCACAGAGATTACGAGGAACTGTACAAAGGCAGAAAGATGGAGAATAGTCAAGTATTACTGATCAATGTCCAGCATCTATTCCCAGAAAAAAAAAAAATAAATCCCAATTTGTAGCTTCTATATAAATACAACATCTTATTAATTGCATCTTAAGAGCCAGTAAGTTATATACAGATGTCTTAACCATCCAGGCTGGCACTACATTTCAGTGCTCAGCACTAGAGAGGCAGCCAGGTACATTACAAACACAAGCTTCCCTAAGTTGGGTGCAGGTGAAGGCAAAACTTAACCTGGGGGACCTAATTCTGATCATTTGTACAGGCATAGTGTCAGAAGCAGAGTGACTGTAACCAGATATACCCATCTGAAGCCAGTACAAGGTCAAGAACCAGGACTTACCTTCCTGTCCCCTCAAAACTGGGATTTCAACTCTACCATTCTTTGTATGAATTAGCAAGAAAAAGAAAATGCGAGTCAGCTTTGCTGCAAGCTAGTCCTGAGCAACAAAGGCAAACCAGATTACTTTCAATGACGATATGGCAGTTAGCCTGATGAAGTTAATCTTTGCTTTAATTGGTTGCCCAACATACATATTTAAACATTCTGTACTAAATTAGCCAGCATGCACACAGTAATTGGACCAGTCAGTGACTTTCTCCTTTCACTATATACATACACACACAGGAACACCACAAGATTGGACAAAGAAAAGCAATTTGTTAACCGGATACAGCTAGCAAGTAACATTTTTTTTTTCCTCTAGAAATGTTTTTCCTGCAAATTCACAGGTGTAAAGACTTTCTTTCAAGGCCTGAAGAACTTTGCAGTCTTCCAGTGAAAAGGCTAGCAATAGCCACCGTAGCTGAAATGAGATAAAATTCATTTAAAATCCATTCCAAGCAAGATTGAAATTGAGAAAAATAAAAACTGCCTGCATAGGGAAAAGGGACTCAGGAGACAATCTGTGCAGATGCACTGAGGTAGAAAGGTGGCTTTGGACCTGATTCTGAACACCCTTAGCTTAGTGTGAAAGAGAATGAGGAGGATCGGAATTGGATCCAGCATTTCACATTCACTGATACCTGGTAGTAGAAACCCAGTATCTAAAGAATTGAAGTGCTTGCTTACTTTATTTGAAGAACTTTAGTTCTGTGTCAACACAGTC
This sequence comes from Nestor notabilis, assembly GCF_000696875.1. Lineage (NCBI taxonomy): Eukaryota > Metazoa > Chordata > Aves > Psittaciformes > Psittacidae > Nestor > Nestor notabilis. The sequence continues at coordinate 34,656 of NW_009917885.1, read as the reverse complement.
ATAG
>NW_009917885.1:33260-34621 GCF_000696875.1 Nestor notabilis | reverse complement strand
GCAGGATCCAGAACCTCTGCACGAGTGAGGATATCTTCCATTGCTTCTAAGCCTTGTCTTTCAAGGTCTAACATGATCCTCATTAGTTTCTGGCCTTTATCCTAAGGGCATGAAACAACCGAACTCAATTAACCAGGAAACAGACTCATTAAAGCATTTTACTGTCTATTATGGAGATCTTTTCAAGTATTTTTAAAAATGAGAAAGCCTTTTTAAGTACAAACTATTTCTGGTTTTCTGGATGGCCAAATACTAAAAGGAACAGTGCTGGACGCTTAATGCAGTAAGAAAAATAACCAAGAAGGAATTGCTGAGTTTAAAGCAGAGAAGGCAGATGGAGTGAGAGATGGACAGAGGAAAATGCTGTAAAGTTTGTACACATGAGAAAGAGGTAAAGCAACTTCTTAAGCCTGTAAACCTGCAAATAGAACTGTGAGAAGACTAGAAGTAGGATTGCACAGATCATAGTATGTACATGTGTATTCCTCAGATCATCACCTGCAAGATGATGATTAAATCTGAACTTATGTGTAATGTAGCAGCATTCAGACTCCAGGTCCAAGGGAAGGCTTTGTGTGCCATTCTGACACACTGCTCTTCATATTCCTAGGCAGGAAATTCTCTCCTAAAGAAAGTGTCATTTTGTTTTACCCAGCACATTCAGTTGACATTACCAGAGATCACAGACTTCAAAATAAACCATTCTGAGGGATTATAAACCAAAACTGCATTTAAATAAAGCTTGTACTAGCAAAGGTTATCATGGTTTCCTTAATGACTAATGGCTGAATCTGAATGCTGTTAAGATCTTAGCAAGACTCTGACCTATGCAAATAAAACACAGAAGAAAATTGCAGAAAAGCAAGTCCTCTCTGGAAATTCAACATGACTACGTGGGTCTGCCACAAATTGCCCAAAATACCAATACAAGTGTGACTGACATGCCCTGGTGATCTCTCCCTCTTACACACTTCTTTATAGCCAGTAACCAAGTTTACTGCTGTAGCTGTAATCGCAAATGTCGAAGAACAGTTATCAAACCACTTGCACCATGACAGCAAAAGCTGTATCTCAATCAGTTGGAAAAGCTGTCTGGAGTAATCCCCTCGCTGCCTTTATTTATCCCCAAATTTATTCCCATAAGAGATCTTCAGTACTTCAAGTTTTTACACTGGAAGGTTTTCAGTGCTCAGGTTTTCAGTTGCATGGCACTGAAAAGCATCATTTCTTCTTGCATAGCATTTTCAATTAATTCTTACAAATTAACAGAACTGCATTGAGACTTGCAAAACTGTCATGTGCAAATCAGTTCTTAAGAAAAAACCCCAAACCTCCAACTATGTAGTTCTTAATCAGTCATA
>NW_009917885.1:20027-33229 GCF_000696875.1 Nestor notabilis | reverse complement strand
ATTCCTGCTATCATCCTTAGTATGTAATACTGATACCATGTTGCACTAGCATCCAGTGTTCAATAATCACTTAAAAAGGACTATAAACACAGTGGAGACTGAACAAGCTCATGTTTCTCAGTTTGACTTTTCACTTAGTAAAAGTAATAGAGCAGAGCAACACTTTCTGGGTAACCAGAAAACCTGCTATGCAGAACAGAGTGTCCTTCAGAGGGCATCATTATTCAAGCTAAACATGCAAGGATTCCAAGAATACTCAGAGAATGTTTTTCAGTGGGCGATTCTGAAGCAAATTATGGAGTTAGGAATGTACATTTACTTTAATTCCAGGTCCCACAGCTCTTACCTGATCATTCTCAAGGAGAGATCGGGCCCATTCATGTGCCTTGTACAATTCATGCCTGCGATCAGGTTTCTCTTGGAATCGAGGTATCTTTTTAGCAGGATCATCATTGCCAAAAGAAGGAGACTGTACTTTTGGTACTAATTTTACATCATCAACAAAAATAAAGGGTTTAAATACGGACCTGAAATAAATGAGAATTACTGCTTGCAGTAGTAAGAGAGATTTTGTATGTTGTTGAAATATTCACCAGGCTATAGTAAAACAACAGATATGGAACAGCAAAAGTAATTCAACTGCGCTAGGCATGGACTAGGCTAGAGAGTTGTACTGGTCACAAGCAAAATAAATTTGTGTCCTTTAAAAGAATTGTGTTTGCTGATTACTGTAAAACTTTATTAGCCCTTTTTACCTAGAGAAATCTTTGGTCTCCTTCATGCCAGCTCTGTCACTTCTTTAGAAAAGTAGGACTGTATTTTCCTCCCCAAGTTTGTTTTAAACAGATCACAGCATTCAGCCTTGCACTACTTTTTCTCCTCTGTTCATACAGCCATCTCTCCTTCTTCTCCCAGATTTAGCTGTCATTAAAATCAAAATCACACATTTGTGCAGAGCAGGGAAGATTAGATACCTTTGCTCAGTACCAGAGGATTTGGCATATAGCTTTTTATGTTGTGGGGAGAGACATAGCCACCAATATTGTGACACTTCAACACTGAATTTGAATCTAAACTCCAACAGAGACAGACAACAAAACCCCAGCAATCCAGGCTCTTCATTGCTCAGAGTAGGTATTGGCAAGTGCATGGAGAAACTGCACCCTGCATTCTGCAGTAAAGCAGCTGCCAGAAATGCAAGACTTCTGCAAAACGTGATTAATCACCACTGACTGCACACAGCCAGCAGGTTCATTGCTGCTACCCTTTCCATCACTGTCATGAAGCCTTGCTGACTAAGAGTTTATGTGACTCACTAGCTGCACTTAAAATAATGTGGTTTTTACTGCATTAGAGTGTAAGATAAAGCAAGAAGGGCCTCTGAACAAGGGATTTTTACAGCTAGATTTTCCACCTTTTAAAAGAACAGAAATCCCACCAAAACAATTTGAAGCTTTGCTCCTTTTTATCTCAAAGGATTTGGACTAAGTCAAAGTTCTGGTAACCAAGCTCAAACTTCATACTTAGCTCTGAAAGTCCGAGTTACATAATGCAAGATGGGTGGAAAGTCCCTCTGGCATGGATGACTTCTGTAGCCCTCATTAGAACCTCCTGCTTACTACCACTCTTACAGGAATGACTGTCAGCTGTTCAAACGTCCTATTTTCTTCTCTCCATAACCTCTTTACCTCAATGCAAGTGGCAGATCTCCTGAATAACTGCAAGTGTTTTAGTTTAATTTCTGTGAATCCCAGGTGGATTCTGTTTAAAACAAAATAATGAATTAGTTCTTTGATTACTTGGCCCATGAGTTCCCTTATCTCCTGTGCTGCCTTCAACTAAAGATGACATCATTTAAAGCAACTGGAAATTGTCCCTCCAATAAAAAACGTAATTGTGATACCTGGGACTTGCAGATGTTTTGCTCTGTTAACGTTTAGATATCATACAAGGCTGCCTAGAGTATACACCCCCTCTTTGCTAGTTAGACACTTTGTTTCAGTGTTGCACCCACTTGTTTAAGAGGTGACTAAAATGGTCCACAACCTCATCATCTCAGTAAGAACCCACTGGAAAGCAACTAGACTGGAGTAGTAGTTCCTGGGACCTCTCTGAGCTGCATTTACTCTAGAAGCTCTGAATTTAAGCAAAGTTCCAGATCCAGCCTTTCAGCCCAGTGCTGCTCATTTAGAATTGCAGCAAAATGCAGTTCAGTAACACAGGACTGTCAGATTACACACCAGCAACTACTGATTGCATTTCTGGTTAGAACACACTCTCAAAGTATGTTCCAATTTGGGTAGCAGGGTTTAATATCTCCCAACCCATCACCTGCTCTGCCCCCAAGGAATCCCAGTGCTGTGGCTTACCTTGAAGGGTCTGGCGTGCCAGTGAAGTAGTGAATACAGGGAAAACTAGGGTCCTGAGGCAGAACAGACACTATGCTAGCTGTAGTAAGGAAAGATTCAGAGTCCACACAGACACCGCTGTCCTTGTCACGCAGGACATCAATCATGGCTTGTGCAGAAACATCACCTATATGAGGGAAGAGAAAAATTTCTGAGTGTTCAATGGCTTGGACCCCAGGTAAGGATTTTAGCCTGAATGGGTTTTGACCTAATACAACCACTGACACTTGACATGGACATACCACAAATTCCAATTAATAAGTTCTCTTCAAACAATATAAACCCAGACCAAACTTGCCTAGCTAAGTAAGAGAGAACAGTAAGCAGCATTAACTAGGTATTAAAATAGCTAAGTAGGGAGAAATGTCATTAAAAGGGTATTTTTCAAGAGGGCCATCATGTCTGTAGTATTGCTTTAGCAATCACCATGAGCTTGCATAAAATCACCAAAATTACTTGCATAAACCACCCATTTTCCTCTAAGAAGCTACTTCTACCCAAGCCCAGGCAGAACATGAGCACACTGATCTCCCACTTCTCACCTAATTCCATTAGCTCTCAGGTAAAATTTTGAAACATTCACAGGGTGTTACAGCAGGTAGGGTCACTATAGTTACACCAAAGCACAAATGTAGTGGCACATCATGCACATCATGTTATGTGCAGCAAAGTTTTTTATAATTTCAATCCTGGTTTAAAGCATTAAACTTGAGGGGGACTTAAGGATTTCATCCTAAACTGTGGCAATTTTAGGGACAGTCTCCAGCTCTCGTCTTTCTCTTCACATCGTTCACACATAGAGGTAGTCTCAGTTACATGCAGTTCTGGACAGAATGCCTGAAAAAGAGGCAGTAGTGACTAAAAAGCCCACTGCACATACAGGAAGATGGTTCAACACTCACCACCTTGCTTTTCTAGGCTCTCCCTGCCAGAAGAGCAGGCTAAATGGTCATCATTGAGAGAGAACACTTCAGAAAAATTGAAGTCCGAGTCTCCATTCCACCAGCCTTGACTTCTTACATAATCCCTTAGTTCAGGATGCTCAGCATCAATTTTTGTAGTTAATGAAAGCTGATTGCAAGTGCATTTCACCCCCTCTGTAGAAAGAGCCACATATTAAAAGAGAGCATTAATACAGTTTTTCTGGAAGAAGCTGGAAGGACAATTTAATTTCAATTAGGAAACAAATTAAACCATTGGTTAGGATGTACACTGGCATGACTGCATAACTACACAACTAACACACACAGAATAACCAATCACTGCAGGTTGCAGAGCTCAGTTCTCTGTGCCCTACTTAGATATTTACACTGCCTTGTGATTAATAGCGCTATGTAGTCAGAACACCAGTTTCACAATCTGGACATCTCACATTCTGACCATGAAATAACAGGGGTCACCAAATGTACCTACTCTTGTCTCCAATGGGGTATTCCACTGCCACAGCAAGGCTCAAGGTCTGACTGCATTTAGTTTCACGAACATTCCTTGCACCCCAGAACTGAAAATTTTATTTGGAAAATGGTTTTAAAAGCTTACCAATTGCTTTAAGCTTCCCAGCTGAAAAACAGTTTTATTCTTAGTCACAGGATAGGCTTAAATTAAACTTAATTTTAAATCTTAAATTTTCAAATGGCATGAACTAAAAAGAAAGTGTGAGTAGCCTTCAAAGAACATTAAAGGGTCTTTTAATTTGCTTTTCTCAAAAACACTGCAGTGCTTATATCAATATATCTACAGCATGACTAACAGTGGCTGCTGCAGATATTCCTCAGAGAGCATAAAGCAAACGCATTTGAAGCCAGAGAAAGAGCTGAGCTAAACTAAAACAAAACCAGATTCTCGAATTTGGCACAAACTTTTTCTTAAACAGAAACCAAAGCAGCACTTGTGAAAGCTTATTTTGTCTTCCACAAAAGCAAGCTTGCTTTTGTAATGCCTTGTGCATGCAATTTAAATAATGAGTAACAATTAGAGTAGGAAGTTCTCTGCAGCACTCTGCGAAAAAGTCACTACCATTCAGTTCCAACTTATACCAGCATCACTGACAGGTTGTTCTGATCCACACTTCCAAACATGAAACCTTTCAGTAAATTTTCTTGACTTCAGTGATAGGAATATTTGTGTTCATATCAAGGTAGGCAAGCCACTCTTTAAGAGCTCTTTAAATATTACATTTAGTAACTTATGTAAAATAGTATTTCATGGGTTTGATCTCCTTCAAGAAACGAAAATTTACCAAGCAAATAAAGTTTTCCACTCTGACTGAAGAGCAGTAAGAGGAAGGATTGTAAAAGTGTTTATCCTTAAATTACTGTAAGAGAGTTGCTTGATAAATATTCACTATAATCTTTACAGAACTGCAGCAGTGATGATAGAAACGGAATCAGGAAAGAAACGCCTTCACACTGGGGAATGACACATTTTCCCTGTTTTAGCAGCATTTGTGCACTCATTTGAAAGCCTAAGAGGCACGCCTATGGTTGCAAAGAAGAACCCCCTGAACAAACTATGAAATACAGCGGTTCTTACATAGCCAGCAGCCTGGCAGCCTCAGCAGACTGCAGGAGATGGAAACTACTTATCTGCGGCTCGAAGGGACCTCCTGAAGAGAAATGCACTGGTAAAATCAGAACAGAATTGCAGTGTCATTTCAAAAAGCTAAAAGCAGCAGGTGAATACAGCAGTATATTTTCTGGGAAGAAGGATGGTAAGGTTATGTATTGCTGGATGCAGCTAAAATGGCTAGTGGAAAACACTGTTCTTCAAATATTGGCCAGGTATGTCAACAGAAGGCAGCAGGATGTCACTGCATGACCCCAGGAGCCTCAGGAGCCAGCTCCTTTCCAGAATTCGGACTCCGAGGACAGCATTATCATTCTTCCCTCCCCTATGTCTGGTATCTGTTTGTGCTAGAGGACTTCTTTTATCCTGCAAGTTTCCTTAAAATGCAAGCTTTGATTGGGAAAGCACCATCCCTGCTAAGGTAAGCTGATTCATATTTGATGGCATGAACCAACCAATAGGCCATCACACAACTTTACACAGGCTGGTGTTATTTCTCTGCTTTGGGATTTTCAAAGTTAAACCTCCCACCTTCCCATATCTGGTATCTCCTACCTTTCATTGAATGGGAAATGAAAACCGAATTCAATGTATCTGCCACAGCTCAAAGCATGGATGCCAAAAATCCTTCCAAGTTACTTGAATTTTTAATTCATTCAAATGTGAGTAAATTTTAAAAAGCTCTACTCTTATGAAAATAAAAATCCCTTCAAAACCAAAACCAACAACTGATAATAAATTAAATATAAAACCTGAGACATTTGTATATTAAGGCAGCATATATTTGCCAGCAAAGTTTTAATTAAGATCAGCCACCAAGCCAGTGAAATCTAGAAGACAGTTTGGCAGCTCTGGCTTCACACCTACAGAAAAAGAAACCACCTACAAATTTAAAGAGCAGATAAGTATTGTTCTGCAGTATCAGATAAGAAACGCTGATATGAGGGGACTGTATCTATTGCATTAAAGCAACCAGCAGCAGCCCATTCCAACACAAGCCCTTTACCTTACAGCCCGTTCCAACACAAGCCCTTTTCTCAAAGCTATCAATGCTTATCCTTCCTTCTCAATATTTTAGATTTGTAGTAAAAATTCAGGCATTAACTGCATCAGAAAGACACTTGACACACTCCAAACAGTAAATAAATCTAGGAAAATACAACACTTATCAAAGACAAAAATCTAAGCATGATTATTACATAGCTGAGGTATACAGGCAACAATCTCCAGCTTCACAGAAAACGCTGAGTTACATCAGCCAGTGCAAATCAACATTAAAAACAAAAAAAAATGAATAGTACAATTACATAAAGTTAAAATCAATTATTTAATTAAACACTTGCATAAATTGGTCATTTAGTTAAACTCCATAACTTTAAGACCAATTCTTCCAAGACAATTCTTACAGCTATTTATAATAAGGAAGGTTTGCTGTGAGTGATACTGACCTGTGATTTTTTCCGCTGCCCAGTACTTTCCAGAAGTCTCCAGTATCCAGGCTTCATTTCTGTCCAGAATCAAAAATGCACTTTGGAAAGTATGGCATGAGCTCCCATCTTCATAATAATTTCCACCTTGTCCATGCTCTTCCAACAGAGCGACTATTACATCCAATGCTTCTTTAGCTGTTGCTCCTCTTTCTAGGCCAAGTCTGTAAGAAAAGGGCAAAACTGAGAAATCAGACAGACACGTAACAGTGAGGTCTCCATAAATTACTGATTTTAAACATCAGCACTAATCTGGTTTAAAAATACCGAAGAAGTATGCCTACTGTAAGAATTCCTGCTTTACTGAGTTACTAGAATTACAGGATGAGATATTAGATGATTTAATTTGTTTCAAGCCTTTATTTTCTACACTGCTTCTTCATTCTGACGCCTACCATAGCTGGTTTTTAGTTTTTAAAGAGTCCAAATACCAACCAATGACCTCAACTGCACTGTAAACATGCAATGCTCTATTTATGCCCACCCCAGGCAGAATAAATTTGAAGGCTAATTTGCAAAGGTCTTTTTAAAGTAACAGCTGTGTGCAAGCTTACTTTACTGTACAGAAGGTGGGGTACTGCAAATTAATATTACCAGAGATCAAAAAATGGAAGAAGTACTCAGTATTACAATCTCTCTGCAACCTCTCTTTTCCAATGCTCCAATATTCGTTTGGCCATCGAAGCTAGATGTATGTTATCCTTGAATGCATATGCACACTGTAGACAGAAGCATTTGTGCACAGTCATGCTTCAGCGTTCCTGCAGAGGCTTCCCCAAAAGAAATATTTAACACCAGATACAGCTTTCATCTGAACTAGGAGACCATATGTCTGAAAGAACATGATTTTAAAAGCAAGTTTGAGCAAATCAAGGGTATTTTAGGGAAAAGAAAGATGAGGAACAAGAATAGGTTTTACAAAGCTATAAGGAATTACTATATCCTGACGTGAATAAATGGGATGAAATAATCCCTTGAGATAATTTAAGGCCCTAACCAAGTAAATCAATGAAAGCAGTAACTAGGAAAGCCTAAATCAGACCTGCAAACAATTCCACTCCAAAACATAATTGCTGCTAATGAGGAAATGCACTATTTCAAACAGCAGCATATCTATGCCTCCATCCTTTAGGACAGTTACCTGGATCAGTCCAACATTTCTCTCTGTTGGTTACGTCACCTTAATATTTTCTGCTTTATTTTTTTCTAATAGCTCTATGGACAAAGTCATTTTGACTGATGGATAGTTCCAAGAAATTCACCTTTTAAACCTAAGTACTGTGCTAGCCCTTTAAGGTCCCTTCCAACCCAAACTAATCTATGTTTTCCCTGGAAATCACATGACAAGAAAACACTACTGTTTCTTTCCTAAAAACTACAGTACACAAATCAGCTTCTGATAATATGGATAAAATTTGCTGATCTAAATAGTTTTCTATCTGATCTCTGCACTGGGCCTGTTTTTCCTAGATAGCTGGCCACTGTTAACCTTGGTTTAGGTTAAATTGTTGAAAGCAGTATTTTCATCTCTCTCAGCAGCATTGATTTATCACTTCATGACAAAGGAGAGCAAAGAAGAATTTTAGGTCCTAACTTACAGTGACAATTTCTCCCCCATCATCGTCTTACTTTGCATTTATAGTTGTTCCCTCTTGTCTTGTTTCTCATATTAGCTGAAATTGGTTTTGTATTGTTGTCTCCATTTTTAGTTCCTATACATTCATGTTATTCCTCCATTCTTTCTTTCCATCACTGGTGCAATCGCTTTTTCAGAGCAATATAGAGATGCCAGTCCTAGCATGTAGCACAGAAATCATTTCAAAGCCAGTCCAAAAGCACGTCTTATTTATTCCCCAAGAGCAATTCAAAGAGCTGTCACTGCCACAGGTAAACAAATGGGCTGACAACTACCTCAGTGACCATATACTCACTAGATTCAATGATAACTTGCTCCCTTCTCCTCAGTTTATGACCAAAAGCATCAGGTTATAATTAGATCCAAACCTGCCAGGAGACATAACATCATAACTTTTAATAATGTCTCCCTGACATTATCCCTCCAAGATGGCTATGGTCTAGCTTTGTCTGTCAAAACTACAGCAGATATCAAGGCTGAAGAAATCTCTTTCAGGTATGCTTTTTGTAAATGGCTCCAATGTTACATTTACTTCCATTTAACAAAGGCCTAGGCTCTGCTTTTGTTTGGGCGCTCCTATCTGTCAGTCACAAGGGACAGCAAAAGAACCCCTCCTACGCAACAACCACACAGCTCATCTCCACAGAAACATAGGTCTTGCCACTTATCTCTGCATCGGTGTCGTGGGTAACTGCAGCATAACCCTCCCACTAACACATTTCAGAGTACCCTTCAAGGTGAGCAGGAAGAAAGCTTTAAGTAATTTTACCCCCAGATAAGACCTTGAAGTGTTCATTAGGAAAATTTCAGTGACTTCATGCAATCCATTGCCTCAGTACCTCCAATATGATATCACACTGTCAAAACATTATCTTAAGCTTTTTAACTTATCAGTTAGAGATGCCAACTTTCCAAATCCAGTAACATACATGATGATGACATTCTACTTTATTCAGGTTTGATGTCTCTAAGGAAAGAAATCGGTAAACAAATTAACACAATTTTGAAGAGCGTTCTTGGCTCCTTGCCAAGGCTGACACAGAATCATAGAACTGTGTGGCTCTGAAAAAGTGACTGCACCAGCAATGAAAACAACTAAGAAATAATACAAACACACAGGGTTTAAAAATTAAGACAACTATACAAAAATAAGAGCATATTTTACAGGTTTCTTCATAATAAACTGTATGATAATGTCATCCTGTTCTAACTGTACTGGCATAAGCAAAAGTGTACACCAATGGGTCTTAATCCTCAGATACAGCAGTGTTCGGGGTAACACACTTTTCAGTCATTAAGACAGGAGTCAGTTACTAAATGAGGTAAAAACTTTGTGAAATACATCTTTAATGATGTGTGTCATGACCTCTATTGAAAAAAAATCCTTTGCCTATGATGAATTTTCAATTTCCTATTTCAACAACAAAACAAGCTCACTTCAGAACTATACTACCCTGCTGAAAGATGCCTCTGGTCTGTTCAATGCCATGTGCTCTCCCAAAGCCTACCTACAGCCTTTGCCCATATTGGCTGGATTTTAAATCTTAACTGAAAAGTGACAATTCCAGATCAGTTCAAGAGAGAGGAAGCCTCCCCTACAGAAAAACAGTAATCATGTTAAGAGAATGTAGAAGCAAACTCTTAGGGGAGCCTGAGCAGTCAAGCAAAATTTGATTCTATTGCCTGAATGACATTCCTGGGTTGACAACTCTTACGTGGGCTCTGAAGAACATGTTTCAGGGAATGAAGCTGCAAGTTTCTTTAGCAAACAGCTAGTCATACATGCACTCACAGAATATCAATCTTCATCCTTCGCTAAGGTCTGACACATATACAGAAGTCCAACATATACATAGATGTGAGAAAAAATTGGCCAGCAGAGATGTACATTTCTTAATTAGGCTTTATTTTTATTCCAATAAATCCTGAGTGACGGAATTCACCTGTTCTCAGATGGGTAAAAAGAGACAGAGCTGGTGCCAGCTGCTTCATTGCAAGCGATATGACTGATTTAGTACTTGATGGCTCTCTATTCCATGAGGTGATCCAAAACAGATAAGCTTAATGCAACTGGCCAAGTCTTCACAGTAAGAGAAGGAATCACTTTGGCTGAAGCAAGCGGCAGATGGTAGTCTGCAACATATCTCTAGTTCTCCTTGCCTAAAACACACTCTGCATTCAGGCTACAGACCATTTCTTCTGCAGATAAAAAGGAAGAGAGGGAATGTAATACCTACACATAATGTTCACTCATAGTTTACTACCTATTTCTCCTGATTTGCTAGTGTGAGTAAACCTAGAGATGCTGGACACCCTATGTATTTGAATGTTAAAAAGTATTTTGAGACTGCAATAACTATGATAAAAATAAGCAGAACTCTGCTTTGTTAAAGTTTCAAAAGAATGGTGGTAGGAGGGGAAAAAAAATAAAGGTGGAGCTTGGAAAGTCACCTAACTTTTTTTTTTTCGACAAAAGCTTGTCCTATGTTTTCTTAAAAGAGCCCTTGATTCTCCCTTCATGCAATTAAACTCATCACTGCAATTAGTCCTCCAAGGCACAGCTTCTCCTCAGATTCCTTCTGTAATACAGAGTTTAGAGAAAACACCAAAGAGAAACATAACCCAGATTCCCTCATGACTTTCACACTGGCCAGATCCTATAGATCTTAGATCGTATTTCCCATTTCCACTGCATTCTCTCCACCTGGCTCATAGTCTTCTTGGTTAACAGCAGCTGGAACCAGATACTGTATTTCTGCAGAGACATCGTTAGAGAACATCTACAATTACAGTTTCAGGCAGCAATATACCTAACAACAATTTCTTCTAACTCATGCATCCCAGCTTGCTTATGAGAATACCTTCTAAGGTTTTAATGCCCTCTTAAAAGTCAAGGTATCTATTTCCTATCCTCCACTCATACAATTTGTTAACTCATTGCAGGAGTAAAGCACAATGGTCCAATGGGATTTTTCTTGACTAACAATTATTATAGCATATTTAGCAACTCCTTGATATTTAAGTGGTATTTAAGTGGTTCCTCTTCAGGAACGGTGGTTAAGCTGGTCTATAACCACAACTCTTTTTAACTCTATTAAGTATATCCACAACATTTAACCTTTTCCAGTCATCCAGAACCACTTTCATCTTTCACTAGTTTCAAGAAAAATGAGCATTCACCTGAAATTGGTTCAACCCACTCGTTAAATACCCTAGGGCAAATGCCAGCAGGACCACTGGGTCTAACACTGATTCACTTAAACAAGCAGTTGTCCTGTCCCATCTTTAACTGAGTCCATTTGCTCCCTTTCTCTTTTAATGTTTGCCCTATTTTCTCTTGTTCTTTCATTTTCAGCTTTTTTCTCCCACCCAACTCCGCTTTAAATTCTCTCACTACAAGATCAGCATGCAGGTTGAGGCTTACAGTGCAGCACAAGCCTTTTAGGCAGCCAGGCTTCAATGAACAGACTTACAGGAGTTTGCCAGCATTTAAAAAAGGGCAATGGTTTACACTGGAATGCATGGGCTGAAGTGAGACATAGTCTGTTTATGCCTACAGTTGGCTATAAGCCCAGGATAAGCTTTTTAGGTCAGAGTAGGCTGTTATAACATGGGGGAGAATGAAGGACACACCAGCAATCTGATGCCGCAAATCAGTTAGCAGTTCTTTATTAACAATGGAATCATATCTCTTATCCTGTCAGAACAGCCACTTCTAGACTATAAGGTAGGTACACAAGGTAGGTTTAGTGAACCTACATTAGACTGGTACATATTTGGGAAACAGATTCAGATTCCAAGTGTTTTAAGTGTTAACTCAGCTGTGTCTGAAGCTCTGCCTAGACAGGTCTGCTTATACCATTTTAAAATCTCCTAATGCCATCACCACAAAGCTGATACGCAGTATCATCATCATCTAATCCTTGGTGTTCAAAAGGCTGGTCACAGCTTGGCAAGCCACTCACCTGACAAGATCCATTCCAAGCAAGGCTTCAGATTCAGAAGCTGGTTCTCTGGTCACGACGGCTTCATTAGCTACACAGACCCCATGCTCATTCGCTCCCATCTCTGCCCCCCAAAGCCAGGAGGGCCTGCTCAGCACAACAGCGTGAGTCTTCGGCACCTGCTCAATCTCAATATATGTGCACTGCAGAGAGAGCAGGAAGAGAAAAAGCAAACCATTTGCAAGCACTTTATCTAATGCTGTGACTGAAGAAGTACAAGACTTCTTTCTGTGTACAGACAGGGCACATTGTTTTTAGAAAGTCCATGTTTTATGTATAAGCAGGGAATTTTTTAAACAACATTTAACTGTCATATTTGAATCTTTACAACCTTATATGGCAAAACTCTGGAAAAATACATCTTTTTTGGTAGTTGCAGGCTTCAAAGAGTCAAACAGAACACAAGTGCTAGAATCAGCGGAAAGCAGCAGCAGACAGACTGTACTGTTACAGTAAAGAAGCAGAGATCTGTACACAGTAACTACATCAAACCATTACACCATCTCACCTAAGCACCATCTCCAGTATGTTATTAAGTACATAGTATAACAATGGTAACTGGATAAAATACATTAGAAGGCTTTCCCCTCTTCCTTGCTGCCTTCCCCTGCAGCTGCCCCCAAGACCGAGACTGCCAGTAGAAAGGGGGGTGGGGGTGGAAACCAAGACTTGAAAAGATTCAGTGGAATGCTTTGATAAACAGTCATAGGAAATAAAACACGGGCATTGTTTTCACTTAAAGCTGATGTTTCTGCTAGTTTAAATGGTCTACTGTAAGCAGAGTTCTGTGAATGCATTCTAAGTCAAAAATACAAAGGAAGGCTGCAGAGAAATAATTGAAATGGCAAAGAAGAAAGAAATTATGTTATCCTTCAAATATATTTACCTTTCCCTTGCTCTAGGACTTAAAAACAATCCCTGTTTTCCCAGACAGCATGGAAGACAGCTTGAGCCATCATCAGATCACTGGCTTGTAGAAGCCAAAGGAATGGGCTTTACATTTTACTACTGAGGTCACATTAAGTTCTTCAAGGACCAAGCTCCACAGAATATTCTTTTGCAGAAGCTGAAGCTGTCTGTGCTGTTTATGAGACACTACTAC
>NW_009917885.1:0-19996 GCF_000696875.1 Nestor notabilis | reverse complement strand
TGTAACATCTTCCTTGCTGGAAGTAATCTGCATCATTTTTCTGGAGGAATATTTGGTCAGACATATCAAAGTGAGCAGGATGAGCAGACTGGACTAGTGGACTAAAGATTGTTTGCCATGAAAACACATGCTGTGAACACATTGGAACCTAAAGCCAAAAGAATCAGTCCAAGATTATTAGCAGTGAGAAGCTGGTTTTTTTCATAACCTGTCCTTGCCCCTCTGGGGATTGCACGGCATGGTCATCTTCAGCCTTCAATCTTGAGTAATGATACTCACAGTAATAGTTAGGCTAGCATGCAATTAAAATGTACAGCAGCCTACCTTTGATCAGAAATGGCATTTGTAGAGTCCTTCACTCTAACCATGCAAGAAGGACACAACAAATGAGCTTGCCACCTGTGTGCAAACAGGTCAAACTGTCACCTTTCTACAAAGCAAATTACAGCTGAAATAAGAGGATGATTTCTCACAGAGGAGACATGATTTTATTATTTTTTTTTTAAAAAGGAGGGGTGAGGAATTCTTTCATTCTAACACATTAAAAATAAAGTAAGGACATGCTTCCCTTTCTGCTGTGTGCTTGATTTTGATTTTGGCTTAGGCAGTAAGACCCCAGCAAGGCCTTATATAAATATCTGCTGTATTTGCTGGATAAAATCCCTAATATTTGACCAAGCTGTTTGACCGATCACTTATATAGTAATACATTATGATTGTGTAGAGGCAAATTCCTCACCTATTTAGGTGCAATGACATCTGGTAACAGCTAGGAGCTATGATCCAAGCAATAAAAACACTACACAGTTCACCCTCTGCTTCATTTTCTAACCAAGCCACACTAGAGCAGACGTTTCTTATCAGGACTCCCCCTAATCTATCTGAACTGTCAGCAATAATCACATTTTTTACATACTCAGTTTCTTCACAGCTTTAGGTCAGAGCTCTTTGGATAAGCATGTGTGTGAGTGAAGAGAGAGTAACTGTATTTCCTGGACATGCAAAAGAGAAGCTGCAGTAGCAAGAGAGTGGCCTGGGCCAAGCACCTTCCCACATTACATGTGAAGACATGACAAGAGCAGCTATCAGGAGGCAGGGCTGCAGCCAGGCAGACAGCAATCCCTGCACAGCACAAGTCTGGGCTCCCTACAGTCTCATCACAGGTGGTCAGCTAGCTGCAGCCATCCTGCAGAGCCATCCAGGACATGAACCTTCCCCACTCTGCAGCAGAAAGCAAAAACCAAGGCACAGTATAGAGGAGACTTTAGTACTCCATAAACCCCCACTTGCATAGCATTCTCTGTCTGAATAGCCCTATTATACAAGCTTGCTTATGCTGATGCTTTGATTTTCCAGAAGAAAAAATGATGAAAACACTCTGAAAAGTGATAGTTAGGCTAAAAAAAAAACGCTGAATGCCTTTTCTCTGCAAAACATTCCGGCTATCCTTGCTACCAATCGCTGATTATTCGGGGCCTCATTCCAAAGCCAAACATTTCCAAAGCTGCTATTCATGATAAAGATTTTATTGCCAACGGTAGCAGTCAAGAAAGGGTAAAGAGGAAATTGTTTGCTCCTACTTGAAGGATCCAGAGCATTCTGGGGAAAAAGTGCTTTTGCTTTGTAACTATGTAATCACATGCCAGAAACCATTCAGAGGTCTCTCTACCTCACAATACAGCTGTCACCTTCTATATTGCTTCTTTACATTCCCCATCCCAGTAATAAGCAAACATGGACCATATCTTCACATTACTTTCAGCTTCCATACAATAACTTATGTACACAGACAATGTGCAAGCCTCATTTATATAAACTGCCTTAGAAGACCTAAATAACAGAAAACCATTCCAGTCTGATAGCAGCTGACAGGCCTTGTAGAACTACCATTGTCTTGATTCTTGTTCAACAATCCTTTGCCATGGTTATTGCTGAAAAACCTTGATGAGATTTTACCTTCCCATTAGAACTAATTACTCCAGTAAGCAGAAAAGTAGGCACTCAATAGGACTGACGTATTAAGGCAGGCATTTGGTTCATATTTGCTAACAATAGGTATGAGCTTCTCATAAAACTAGGGTCCAGATGTGACAATAGATTATTCAGTTTTAAACATAACCTCCCACACTGTAACTCCACGCACCCCACTCTACACACACACCCCTTAAAATAACATCATCAACTTCCAGATAAAAAGAATATCTTCATGTAGGAAACTGAGGAACTGAGCTATCCACCTGTAGCCAAGACACATTAATCACAAAGGTAGCTCAACCAAAGCTGGATTTGCAGCACAACAAACCATTGCTAGCTATTCCACAGAAATCAGAACGTATGCTTACAGCAGCTCAGACATGGAAGGAAATAGTGGGGGAAAGACAACACCACCCATCAAAAAGCCTCCCTGGCCGCTAGATCTTTAGAGCTCAGATGATGGCAAGATTTCAGAAGCAAGCACAAACCACATCCTCCCTGTCCTCTCTCCGGCACCCCACCAACCTGGCAAATCCCTCCAGCACAACAGCATAGCAGCCTGTTCTGCTGAGAGCAGTGCCAAACTAGGCAATGACAAATAAAGTGGAC
The DNA here is from genome assembly GCF_000696875.1 of Nestor notabilis. NCBI lineage: Eukaryota > Metazoa > Chordata > Aves > Psittaciformes > Psittacidae > Nestor > Nestor notabilis. The sequence continues at coordinate 17,413 of NW_009917885.1, read as the reverse complement.
ATAAGGCACTGCTGTGATTCTGCTTGCTACCAACCCTGTCTTTAAAATTCCTGAAGCATCCAGCCCCAGCATGTCCTAATACTAACATTTTTCTTTGAGTATGAATGCTGAAACAGAAGAATACTGATATATTTGGTGGCAACGGCTGTGAGTGAGTGGTGTTAGGCTCCATTGATTTGCTAGAACTCCAGCCCTGAAAGCAGCGTAATTGGCATGATGCCCTGTGACAGTAAATTCCCACCAGGAAATTTAAAAGCAAAGAACAGAGATTTCACATACAAGAGATGCAGCCAATGACTTTAAAGAGAATTGAGCAGGCTGCAAACTTTTCTTTTTATTTCACTTACAGTATATCAAGAAAAGAATCTTATCAAGGCAATTCTAAAAATATAGTACAAGGCACAAATGATTTCCCACCCTAGCTAAGGCATACAGATATGTTGGAGGTATTCCAAAACCAGACACAACAGTTATAAGCACAAGAGATTTCTTCTTTCATTAATGAAAAGACACTATTGTGCAGCTTTTACTGTACCCAAGCTGCAGAAGCCCAATTCCTAGCACTGTGAGTCAGGTCATTATGAAATATCAGTGAAATCACACAGGCTTCAGCCCTGGATAACAAAGGCAACAGTCAAGGAATGCTTTAGAAAGAAACGATCTTTGAAGAAGGGCCCTAAGATTCTAGGTTCCAGAAAAGATTCCTCCACACCACCCTCATCAGACCCAGGCTTTAACTTGGCATTAACTCTTTGCTTAGCTACTTTAAGCACTGCTGTACCACAGCACATATTAGAAAACAGCAAAATATCTGTATTATTGCAGTAACTCGAGAAGTTGCACCATGGCTGCTTTTAACATGGCAAAAATGTGACAAGACAGTCTGGCAGCCTGCTGCCTCCATGGCCATCAAGACTCACAGCCTGGCTGGACCTGTCTAGAGTCGACTCCAGAGGTGACATAGGCTACCTGGGTCCCCTCACCATGGTGAAATGGGGAACTGGAAAGCTAGAACATGGCTGTTCAAGAAAGCCCCTCAGACCATCCCCTGTGAATGTGCCTGACAGAATGTGTTTTACAGATAACTCTCTTGCTGCTTATTTACAGGAAAAAAAATGCAGTACAGCTAAAAGGACAGGGAATGACCATTCTCTGAAAAGAAAAATATGCAAGCAGCAGCACACAGTGCTAATGGCTAGCTGAGGCTCTTAGCACTGCTTGCTTATGCACTAACCAGCATCAAGTACACAGTGGAAGACACCTGGAAGACTTTACAACACCCATTAAGCATGGCTATGGTATCATAAAACTAGCAGCAAAACTGCTGTGGTGCAGTGGAGGGGACAGTCATACATAAGGATACATCTAGCCCGAGCACATCTCAAGTAGTCAGCCCTAGTTCTAGTGGTCACATAGTCAAACCAGAAGGGTGAACAGAAGTCTCTCTCTGGCAGGATGAATCCTCAGGTAGCTAGCTTTCAAAGACACATGCTATGCTATGCATAGTGCACATGAGCACTTGTGTCCTCATGTTGTAGCCAGATATACAGAGCAGCAGCATTTACTAAGTGTAGAAATAACAGAACAAAATCCATTCTTTGAATTAAGAAGAGTTTTCCCTTTTTCATGAAGTCCCTAGTACACTTTATATGAATTTTTGTATTTGCATATTATTCCTTGCTGTTTCTGCTCATTGCAACCAATAATAGCAAAAGTTGAATCTGTATGCCTCTGATCTCTAGCAGTGTCATTTATCTTGAAGACTAAGGATGATAGATTTTACTCTAAAAAAGAATTATAGAAACTAGAAAAAGCCAAACAATCCCCCTGTCAAAAAGCAGAACTATACACCCTCTGACCTACTCTAACCTGCTCTTTCAAGCCATCAAGGAGTCTCAGTGAGATGAGCCACAGTATGGAAATGTGCTCAGCAAAATGAAATATGAAAATCTTTAAACAAATAAAAGTACCCCAAAGTGCAGCAAGGGTCCCAAGGCTGAGAACACTCTCTGAAAACACAGTCAGAGTTGATTTAACAGTCAAGAATTCACCTCTTGTTCTTTAAGTTACAAATCGAGCAGTTTCCTGAGTGATGAGCAAAAGTAAAATTGAAGTAGGGATGAAGCTTATTAATTTAATGTTTTAAAACAGTAAGAAACAGATGTCAAAGAAGCCACAAAAAGCCCACCACAGAGATATCCCTGGAACTCTCGGATATCCTAGGACTGATTTCTTTGATTGGCCACTTTGAAATGCCTCACACATCTGTTTTGCCGTAAGTAAACAGTTTGGGTCAAAATGGGATAGTTGGCGGGTTTTTGCCCCACACAATTCCAGCACTCCCCCTCCTCTTCCTCTTTGTCCCAATTTAAAAAATAAAGAGAGGAAGAAAAACAAATAGTTCAAGCTAACCAGTTTTGCTTTGGTAGCAGAAAGGAGCAAAACAGCAGCAGTCCTACAGTAAAAAAACAGAGGCTTTTGGAGGGCAGAAAAAGCCAACAGATTATGGCTTCTACCTCTCAACTGCTGCTGACTCGTGCACAGTGTTACAAAGCAAAGTCAAACACATTAGTTTAAAGGCCAGCCGCCTGCAGTGGAGCAGAACAGAGAAAAAGCCCCCATTAGCCAAGCGATAGACTCCGTTGAAGGCAGAAACCACTTTTATTAGTAGCTGTCTGCCTGCACAGTGCCTCTCTTCTATCTCAGTGCGAAGTCTAAGGGTTAGTTTAAACAAGGTGGCTTGATGTAAGCCATCTGCCTGCATGTGTCATGAGATATAGGCTGCTTACACAGCCAGTTACTGGGTCTCAACTGAGAGGCAAGACAAAGCAGCTTCCTAAACTCTCTCTAAATTGTAAGCCTTCAGTCTATAACCTTTTTTATCGACAAAGAGTAAATGAAAATTTTCATCACAGGCACGAACACTGCTATGTCTCATCAAGGTTTCCTGACCGTCAGCACATACCCACGGAGGAGTCATAGCAGGGGTGCCTGGCTCAAGTTCACAGCTGCGGTAACATCACTGTCAGAGTGGCACTGTCAATCTAATCTGAAGATTTCCCAAGGAGCAAATTCTAGATAGGTTAGACTGCTGCTTGGCTTCTGTGATCAGGTTCTGAACATCCTACCCCCAGATTTAATGCAAATAACCCTAACAGCTGGCATAACAAGGAATCACAGCATACCAGAACTAAACTGCGGCACTAGCACAATGCCTGCTGATGATGTTACAAATACCAGAATTAAAATACCTCCAGGTAGTACAAAGCCAACTTTAAAACACTCAAAGTCTGCTTTCTAAGCTTTTTAATCTATCTTCCAGCATCAGCTATAGACCCCTCAGTTAGCTTCAAGTTCTGTATCAGTGCTCAGACCAATACACAGCAAGAAAAATCTTACTACTCTTCTGAAAACTCAGCAAGAGATGGTAGGGTATACTTTAAAAAAAGTGACAACCAAACAACCAAAACCATGCAGGTATAACTGTGCCATGGAGTTTTAGGGAACACAAAATCCCTCTTGCCCCACAAAGAGCTGACATTAAGCCCAGAGGAGTGTTTAATACCAAGATATTAGAAAAGTTTTCCATATTCCACAGTTTGATAGACTTCGTTGTAGACTATCCTTTCTATTTTCCTCCTTCCACTTCCTCCGTAAGTTGCATGTTATTAAGTTAGAAGAGTTTTTACAGCTCTACACTGAAGCAAGCAACCATGACTATTTTCAAATCATGGATAAAAGGTCGAATTAGAAGAAAGGGAGGTTGATCTAAAAGGAAAAAAAAAAACCTGACCTGGAAAATTCATCTAAGAAAAAGTCACCCATTCAGGACTTCCGAAGAAGAAAGAAAAACCACAGCAAGCAGCAGGTTACCAGAGAACAAGAGAAATCTAGTCACTAAAATCTACCTTAAAAAGAAGATAGAGGGCTTCACATCTTAAAACTCATACAACATGAATCCTCACAAACACATGAAAAACTCTTAAAATCCACAACTGGGGAAAAAAAGAGCACACTTACTTTTAGTAGAGGAATTCAAAAAAGGCCCCTATTTATGGTTAAGGGAGCAGTATTTCACCTGCACTCACAAGTTTACTAGACTGATCACTGCAAGGAGGAAAAGTGCTGATCAGCATCTGCCACTGCAAACTTACAATGCAAGCCAAGAACAAACTTTTGAGAAAGTTGGAAAGTTGTCACACACAGAGAACAGACCTTTATGAAAAGCGCCATTGTTCAGGGTCTTGGGAATCTGCTGACATGAAGAGAAGGAATTATGTTGATGAGTTAGCTGCAGGGATACTTGTCTGGTAGGTTGAACCAAAAAGATCAAGCTTAAAACAACTTGTAGTATTGACTGAATTCCCTTGTTTAAGGCTCTGCCATAAACTAGCTGATAGCTATATAGCATAGTCTGCCTGATTCCTTTATGGCAGACCTGCTTAGTTTTATAAAACACAAGGGAAGAAAAACTGTGGCAGAAATACCCCCACACAATGATAACTGAAGTGTTGGCAGTTTTCACAGGTTTTAAAGAACAAAGTAAAAATTCTGACCATGTCAAAGGCTGCATCTAGAAGCTTTGACATTCCTCTTCACTCCCCTTATTAGCTAATTACCTCCAACAGTAAGTGTGCTTATAAAATGGGTATAGTGTTGCATACCTGCTACTTAAAAAACATGAAGCAGCTGAATTCAAGCCCTTCCTAAAAGCTTTTCATAACTTTCAGAGGTACTGCTAACAGTACACATGGAATTAACACGCTTTGTACAAGCTCTGCCTATAGGTATATATGCATTTGTCATAAGACAAGAGTAGTCTTAGACACAATCCTACAATAGGAGAAATACATACATTTCAGCTGATTAGCAAAACTGAAGATCTTACTTCTATTCTGCTCTCACAAAGCATGTTTGAAACTGCAATCTTCCTATTCACTAGTGTCCTTATTTCACAAAACAGCAAAATCTAGAAGCAAACCTAGCAGCCTAAAACTTGGATTGTAGAGCTTTTACTGATAAGTCAATCTTTCACAATTCCCACAGCAAAGGGGATTATTATAATACTTTTCTAAAAACCTTCCAAGTGACCAGTTTTAAAAGAAAAGACATTAAAATAAATAAATAAATGGGTTATTTCTAAAGAGAATTACTCTACAGCATTGGTATTTTCTAGATTTGTTTGATTGAACACTCTCTCTGCAGGTGGGGAAAAAAATCATGAACTTTAAAGAAGAAATAACAAATAAATCTATGCATAAGTCTGCCCAAAGGAGAGCAGTTAAAGGAAACAAGAAGAATTTCAGTAAACATCTGGAGCCTGTATATTTCTGTATACCACTATCCTTGCAAAAACCTCAGCCTAGCTAATGAAAAATTATGCAGTAGCTCAGGCTGGCAGAAGCCAAACTATCCAGCTAATTAGGGCTTAAGTCCCTTCTTAGCAAAAAAACTATTAGCCCACTCCAGTCCCTTGTCTAAAAATGCACCTTCACCACATTGCAACAAACCTCACCTTCATTAATAAAGAACCAACTGAACATTTAAGGGGGAGGCTTGAAGGTACTGGTTGGCAGAATAAATCTATAAATGGCAGTGTGCTAGGCAAAGGGATTATGCTCCCTGCTTCCAACAGACTGGCAAGAGAGTCCAGTTTATGACTGATTTCTATAAAAGGTATTGAATTGGTTAATCATGGGGTGGGAGAGGGATCATAATAAGATTATATATGACTTAATTAAACCCCGCAGCAAATTATGACAGTCTCATCAAAGAGTAAGATACGGGGCAAAGAAACCAAAAGAATCAAGTACTCTCAGTTCTTACAAAGTATCCTTTAAGGATAAAAACACTGGAGAGTAGTTTCTGGAAGTTCATCTTCCACAATAAGAATTTTTCACTAAGAGGGTGGCGAGACACTTGTTGCCCAAGAGAACATGTTGCCAGAAAAACTGTGGCTGCCCCAGCTGTGGCAGTGTGCAAGGCCAGGTTGGACTGAACTTTAGCAACCTGGTCTAGTGGAAAGTGTCCCTGTCCATGGCAGGGGGTTGGAACAACGTGATCTCTAAGGTCCCTTCCAACATAAACCATTCTATGTTTCTATAATAACAGATTTTTAATTTTTTTTTCTCCTTTCCAGTTCTATGAAAAGAACCTCTGGGGGGAAAGATGATCTTAAGGACCTTTCCAACCCTAACTACTCTATGATTTATGATTCTATGAAAATAGTACTTGTGTATGCTATGCAGTGTTCCAGTCAAGTAGAAAATAGTCATGTTTCGTTAAAAAAAAACCCAAAAAAACCCAAAAAACCAACTACTGCAAAGTTTTCTTATCTTACTGTCACACTTGTGCTCTGTATACTAACACACGTCTACAAGGTGCTACCAATACAGCACTGCAAGTAACAGCAGTTAATGCTTTTCGACAGGAGGAGGGGATTTCTTTCTATCCAAGATTAAACCATTTAATAATGCATGAGTTGTACCAGATGTTGGTAGAAACCAACATGAGTTGTACCAGATGTTGGTAGACAATCAAGAGAACATTAACTGTTAGAACAAACAAGTCCTCTGACATTTGGAAGTTGTCTCACTTGAAATACAGAATTAAAACTGGCACTGGCCTTAGAATCCCTTCTGGGAAAGTGACAATTCTATCCATAAAGGACCTGTAGGAATAAGACACACCTACCTAGTACAAAACACCTAGTGTCCTCAGCCTTCTGCACAGGGACAGAAGGAAGTTGAATGCAGGGAACCTCACACCTCCTGCTTTCCCAGCTGCCAGCCAGTGCAAGAACCTGTGGATTCTAAAAGCTCCTGACAATACAGATCACCCTCTGTGTCCTCTGCTTTTTAGCTAACTGCACCAGTCTTCATCTTCCCTTCTGCTGCTTCAGTCTCTTCATTCCTTCTTCACCACATGCTTTCCCCTCTTCCTGTCTTGTTTCAATTGTCCCCTTGTTTCACTCTTCCACATCTGCTTATCCTTTCATTTCTCCCGTCATTAAAGTGAGGCTACAGTAAAAACTGTAATTAAAATTACTTCCAGCAGGGTGTCTTTCAACCTGCATTGTGGCATCAACATCCAGCTACAGGACTCCACATCCAGCCTGGATTCAGAGAGAAGCCACAGTACTGAAAATTGACCATGATGCAGGTGCCTCAGCTGCAGAACATGTCAAAGCCAACTATGTACAAGAGTTATGTTTGTCTTACAAAGCTTACACTCTTGCTTTCCTCCTCACTGTGCCTTATTAGAGCATAAGTTATTTTGAGGCAGTGATTCCAGGCTACCTGTTTTGCAACATGAGTGCATACTCAGGCCACATTATAACTGCAAAACAACTACAATGAATAAGAACAAGTCATATGACAAGTGACAAACTTTGAAGATTTGCTCTTACAGTTAGCCAGAAAATTTTTCCCTTAAAAAAAAAAAAAAGTAAAAATCCAGCCTGTCTGCTGAATTGTGGCTTCTTCCTCAATTAAACAAAAAAGTTACATTCTGAGTTTCACTTTCAGGACTTTCTTGAGTAGAGAAGAGACAAGGTTTTTGAGAAGTTTAAGTGAAGGGAACAAGGACTCCACTCCATCTGACTACAAAACAAGACAGCATTCATTTCTTCCAATGATAATAATTTCTCACAGTTTGAATGTAACAGTTCACCCTTACCTCAACTTTGCTTCCTGGATCATGATCTGCGGCAGCAAAGTAGACCACCTCCTGTACTTCATCCCTTGGCCGTGCAGAGTTCTTTCCGAACACCACCAGCCCATCTTTAGAACATGGGGGAAAGGCTACAAAACAGTAACTTGGGGGAGCTGCAGCCATCCTGGAAAGGAAAAGAAGAGTAAACAAACAAAACTAGTGTTTGCTGAATTCATAACTGCATGCACTAGAGAATCCTTCAGTCTACTACTACTTATTGTAGCTAAGAGATAATGCATTCCCTCTGTCTGTCACTTGATTGTCCAATGATAATAGAAGATCAGCCCACAGGAAGCTTATCTGGATTTAACAAAAAAAATATATAGCAATTTTCAGACATTTTTCAGCCAAAGCTTGTGAAGGAATAACAAAGAGGAAAAAAGATAACTGTACCTTAATAAGCCTACTCAGCCCCCACACGAAGAAGATATTCTGCACCGGAGCTGTTCAGGAACACATGACCTAGATGTATTCTGCTGACTCAGGCAAATGCAGAGACACACAGTAACTTTAAATAATTTACTCTCTGCTCCCATGCAGTTTGGTATTTTAAAAAAGGAAGGAGAAAACATGTTTGAGGGATTCCTGAAGGAGGACAGTGTTGTAACTGTAAACTGAACAAAGACATCATAACACAATTATATCAAAACCTGTCAATTTATCTACTCTGATCAGAGAAAGCCTGAAGCACTAACTGCATTTTATTTTCTCTGTGGTTTGCCTGCATTGCTGCTCTTACCTAAAGCTAACCAACTGCAGTTTATTTGTGTATGCAAGCTAATGTGAATACTCTTTAACATGCTTCCAGAGTAACACAAATATTTTAAGATTTTAAGTGTTTCCAATGACAATATATAAATAAAAAATGTAAACTGTTTCAGGCTTACAACACTACTGTAGGAAGTATTGTGTGTATTGCCATTTTTTCCACCATTCAGGAAAACTTTTGACACATTTAAAAGCAAACCAATACAATTAAAAGTTACCCCCAAAAGCTGCTGATTTATTTGAAAGACAAAGGGGGGGGAGGGTATGAAAAGCTGGTTTGATCATTAACCTGCACATCTTTCAAACCATTCAAATTTGACCTTTTATTTTTTTTTAAGCAGTACCATTTCAGCACACACTTCTCACAGGACAGCAGGCCTCCAGCACTAACCCAAAGAAAGAATACCTTTTGGATAAAGGTGATAACCCATAAAGTCATAATCAACTGTGAAGAACACACTTAAAGGTTTGCCTATAGATTATGAACAGATCACACAGATGCTAAATCTTGCAAAAAACAGCTTCAAGAGAAGATGAGTGTCAAAGGTGTCCTCTACCAACACAATGTGGCATGATGAATTGTCTAGAGAACTGACATGACCTTTTAATTTAGGTAAGATTATGTAAAAGAATAATCTGCCAGTAGAGTTGGAAGTGCATTAGGAAACAAACCAATCCCTTTTCACAACCAGAGTTTTGACCAGTGGGAAAAGATAAGCTACTATAAACTGGAATGGCTTCAGCTGATAGAATACATCCAGCAGAGGACACGTATCTGTAGACTTGCATATTGTATCACTGTCAGTACACTTGTTTTAGATGAGTGTCTTGCAGACAGACAAGAAGACAAAGTCCCACGTCAATTACCACTCTTACCACTTGTGAGTCATCAAACCATTTGTGATTAAACTGAAATGCAACATGTAGAGTGTTGCCCAAGCCTCAATACTAATGAAATCATGTAGTGTGTTGTTATGAATTATTCAGAGTATGTACATTTATTTTGCTGTGTTGGCGATGTCAACATAACTGCTTTCCAGCACCCTGAGAAGCCACATCTACCGTCAGGTAAGTCATCATTTAGTGCTCTAAATTTATCTTTTGATGCCTTGCCAGACCAGGCAAAATCTTGAATAACTTGCAGGCTTACTGTAGATCTCAGTTCTTGAAAGAAATATTTTCTTTATTCTAAACACAAGCTAAGTAGATTTCTTTGAAATGCATATGGCAGCTGAAAGACATTAGACACGCAACAGCCTAGAGAGAAAGTTTAGAGTATTAAAGTACTAATTTTTATTACATGAAGTTGTAAGTAGGCTTAAAAAGATGGGAGGGAAGACTTCATCACTGTATTACTGAATGAATTGAAAGGTATGCAAGGCAGACTTTCCTCGTATGCGAACTTTCCCTGTAGGGCAAACATACCTACAGACTAAAGTAGGCAGGGAAAAGAATTAAAAACTTGTATCTAATGTTTTACAAACTTCTGAAGTCCTCCTTGGAATAAAGCAGCCTCAATTGTACTTGTGAGGATTCTTTTTATTTTTGTAATAAATATACCAACAGTTACTAAACAAAAAACAAACTGCCATTCTGGTAACACTTTTAAAGTACAAAAGTATGAGTAAACTACACTGTAACTAGAGTTCACTTCAACATACAGTGTATTTCATATTGGGGGGTATATAACAAGCAAGCTGAATGTTACAACCTTATACTGAAAACACGCTTGTCATAAGAGTTAGTGCTGAGACCAAAATCACATTTCTAGAGAAGAAAGCTAGCTAGCAGTCTACTACAGTTTAACTCTATTCAGTTTGCTAGGTAGCAGTTTTTCCTAGAACCTCATTTGGTTCAATTTCAATATGGTAAGGATGGCAGTTTCTCAGATACACCCACAGCTTGCTCAAAGAACTACTGAACTTCATCTTCCATAACTTAACTAAAGCAGTCTATTAGCAGCCACCTATCTAAGCAGGACATTTGTACTTGCCTACTTAACTTCTTTTTCCTTAGTTCAGGTTGCCCTCATTCTCAGTTTCACACATTTGGCACCTCTTTGCCCTCTCACATGGTACCATCCTGACTCAATACCAAACAAGCATTTTTCATCTACAAGAGGAACAGAATACTCCTCCTTCACAGTACCTCTGATAAATCAGGCTAATTTACAAAACCACCTACTGTTAATCCCTACTCTTTCTTCACAGATTATTTACTCCTCCAACGAAAGGCAACCCTGAAAACCTTAGAAATCACTGGGAATAACTGTAAATAGATCTCAAAGAACACCCATTCACACAGTTCACTACCACAGTGCATGTTAGCATACAGGCCTGATCTTCTCCTACATGTTGGTGCAGACGAAGGTAAATCTACACTGTATGTAAACAGGCCCTGCAGACCATTACATTCATGGATGGGCCACTGCAACTTAAGAGGAACAGGGACCATACAGTCTATATACAAAACCATTCTACATATGAAAGCAGTAGAAATAGACAAAGAGCTGTATGTTATGCTATGCCACAATGCAATGCTGCTGCAGCTTACATAGTTAACAGACACCACGCTCAGCTGACCTAGAATCACTTTCCACAAAGGTTGCAAAACCAGCTCTGAGCAACAGCCACAAGGTAATACACTCCACTTGCCATCTTTTTACTTGATAAAAACGTACTGCAGCTGGGATGCAATATTATATGTGGCCATATTTTTTCCGGTCTTCTGGTCACTATAGCACTTAGCTTAGTTTGTGTTCTGACACTATGAAAAAGTTCTGTTTAACAAGTTCCTTGATTAAGAAAGATCATCTCTCGTTGTGCTAAATCTCATTTAGAGGCTGCCAAGCCAAATTAATTCTATGAACAAATAACCATTACTATCAGTGGTAAAACACATGGGCACTGGGCAACATCTGGCTCCAAACATCACCTAGTGAAACAACAGGTATGACAATTACAAAGGCTTTATAAACATGTGTGAACACGACCATACTCCTGAAATAGGGTGAAACTGGAAGTGCTATTTTCTAGTACCACCTCAAGAAAACTAACCCACAGATCTTGATAGACACAAAAAGCTAATCTTTCAGTTGAAAATACCAAGATACAGAACACTTCATTTTAGAGTATTTTCCATTCCACAATATGAGGATATTACAAATGCCAACGTGTATTAAGACGGGTCACAAAATCTAATTAGAACAACTTGCACTATTAGTGTCAAAATCTGTCCTCAACCAGACTTCTGGAGTGGTCAACAAGGAAAAAAATTGTTATTCTTTAAGTCTGTACATATGGGTTGTGACATAATCTAATAAAAGCTTCATTTAGATGTCATTTTTCAGTTATAAAAAAAGAAATAGACAAATAGTTCTGTTATAGCAACAGACATGGAGGAAAATTGCAGTATCCCATCCTTCCCTGATGAACACAGCTGCCAGAGACGGAAGCCACACTCCCAGAAGAATTGGAATGGGCATAAATTATTCAGTGTGTTTTGGAACCTTCTCCCCACCAGCCCGACCCCGGAAAACTCAAATAGCTGTCTATCCACAGCAAAGCACTCTGAGCTTAGCAAGTCAGAGACCAGACTGGAGACAGGAAGATTTTCATACCAACTTGCTCAAGCCTTTCTTGTTTTCCTGGGTGGGTTTTTTTCTCAGAATAACGTTATGTACTGCTTCTCCAAAGGCTGCAATTTGGTACTGAAATAACCTTTTATAAAGTTCAAGAATTTGACTGCTACAATAAAATAACTTCTAAGAAAAATAGCTTCATCCTCCCATATCAAATACATGTCCTCTTTTCAATCCAACTAATTTCCCGTGTTTGCCAAAATACCCTGAAGACATTAAGCACGAAGTAGATATTAGTATTATGAAGTTACAAATTAGGTGAAGACTGGCTTGCCAACAGTAGCTTTCACAGTTGCTATGTCTTACTTACAACGTTGATTTTTTTTTTTAATATTAGATTTTGAAGCTCTTCTAATAACTTATTGTTCAAGCAATTCCAAAGCTTATTTCTAAAACAGTAAAACTGGTTTTGCCAACAGCAAGTTCTTTTCTCTGTCCTTTCTTTCAATTGGAAAACAAAACAATAGGCTTATAATGAAAATGGAGCACCTACTAGAAAGCACTGGGTAATAAAAAAGATTAGTGTGAAAAAACAGGGTCAAAAAAAGGGTCTATCTTGACACTGAATTCATGCTTATTGAGCTGAACCAATATTGACTCTGCACACCTTTTTAACTGCTGCTAACTTAATACCCTGCAACTTTATCTCAAGAAAAGCTAAAGATGCCCCTAATGTCATATATAAAAACCCTTTGGTTTTAACACAAGTTAGGTTAGCTGGGGTTTCTGGAATCTTAAGATCTATTGTTAAAGTTAATTAATAAAAATTTCTGAAACCGTTATTCCTATGTGTAGAGCTGCTCCTTTCCTGACAAGGCACCATTTAGGACACGTTAAGTGACGCACAGGTACAAACAGTTTTGCCCTTAATACACCACAGAGAATTTTTGTTTTCTACACCAGTATAGTCTCTTGCCGAAGAATTTAATAATACCCAGTCACCATCACATAGAGCAATAACAGACCAGTAAAAGATACTACATGAGAAGTCAGCTACCACCATTAGAGCTCATCTTCACAAGAAGACAAAACAACACTCAAGTAGATAACAAGGAAGAAAAGTTCAGTAAGCCCAAGCAGTCAGCACTGACAACAGAAAAGCATTCACCTTATGTTACTATGCATAGAATTTAACTGTAAAATCTGTCTTGTGTTGACATGATTTGACTCACAAGCTGGCAAAACTTCAGCTTGATCAAGCCAAACCTTCACCTAGGAGCACAACTGCTGCATTCATTTACTCAGCATAGCTATGCTAGCAAGTCTTCCAGCATGGATGGAAGCAGGAACACCACACCTTGCTTTCATTCAGCTTAGTGAGGTGCTTGCACAGATATATCACAAAAACTCATCTTCCAAACATTATTTAGCAACAATTAAAAACATTGGTGTTATCAGCGTTGTTCCCAAGCTGAAAGTCAAAAACACAGCACTGCACCAGCTACTAAGAAGGAATAAAAATGACTGCCGTAGCTGAACCCAGGACAGCCTTCAAGGGGTTTTTTGGTGTAACTGTTGAGCTTTCTGAAGAACAGACATAACCAAAGCGGTTATCGCCAATGCTGGCACTAATCAACATCATGTTTTCAAGACAGTGCAGGTCTTGAAAAGACCACAAAAACAAAGGTGGGAGTTTAACGCTGGGGTTTCATCTCAGACCTCTATAGCACTTCGGTCTGATCATATAGCCCAATTTTTCCACTCTCACTTCTACAGTTTCTTCAAATTAAAGCTGGTCAGGAGCAGGTGCTTTAGGTACCAGAAATACACAGGGTGCCAAACTTGCTGGTAAATTCTGAGTACATTCTGGTGATTGACAGCATTTTCTTTAACATTGATATTGCAAAAGAGATTTGAGCTGCTTTGGAAGTCCAGAAGCACATTAAACCTTTTACAAAGACATTCTGTGTATTAAAGAATGACTTCACTATATTTTGGGCTTTTATAAAACAGAAACCCAGCTGTGCTAATGCTTCTGAATTATTTCAGAAGCGTTTAAAGATCTGTTTTCATTGCTACCAGAAAGAATAAGTGACTTAACCTGCAAGAAACATGCACAAGGAAAAACTGAGAGGCAGCATCTGAACAAGGGTCCTCAGATTTGGATCAAGACATTAGGAGGGGAAGAATATATCGAATAGGCCACACATTATTTATTCTCAGTTCTTCCATATTTTTAACAGGTTGGCAGAAAAAAGGTCAGTTAGAACTGTGGAAAACTTTGTTCAGGGTTCAGTTCTTCATTTTGAACCCGTTTTAGCTTTTAAATTAAGCTGTGCCTGAGACAAGCTTGTATTTCCATTTACAAATCAAACCTAGTGTCTTATGCACACAGAGACATGTGATCTCTGCATCCTGCAGAAAAGCAATGTTTCCAAAACCGGAAATGAAAAGCAAAATTCATTCAGCTTCAGGCAGAGAACAAAGACAGTAAACTGAAAGGCACAATAATAATATTGTTTCCATCTCAGGAAACATTGAAAGGTTACTTTTTAATTGACAATTTGGACAGTTTTAATGCATGACTTATCAGGAGAGAGGAGGGTGACGTTTATCAAGAAACTAGAAAGCAGAGACTGTTCCTGAATATAAAGCACAAAACCACGCCAGACCTCTGTGTCCCTACAGTTTGGACATTTCATTACTAGACCTTAGTCAAACTGTTTGACACTTTCCTTACCACCAACAGATGATGACACCGATTTACGACTTGAAGGTGCCACTCTCAACTTTGAAAGTCTCTGTCTCTCTAAGCTGTGTCTGAGAAGATACCTAAGAGGAGTAGCTGAAACTTGGCAAGCCATGCTCAATATTTCTCTGTCCCATTCCCTGTCATGCCCTATTAACTACTGAAAAATGTCTGAAAAATTTGCTCAAAATGAACAACATGTCAAACTTCTAGTCAGAGATTTGAGATGGCCCTTTTCCCCAATAAGTTTACTTTAATTTTTGAATTACAAGACATAGCAATTCCCTACACCAGCATAAATTCAAGTTGCACTTCAAAGCTTTCCTAAGCAGTACAACCCCTTCAGTGATTTAACTGAGCAAATGCATAACAGGCCTGGAAGGAACCGAAAATATTTCTCTTGCTGCATGTGGGAAAATTTGGAATATTCCTGGCAACAGCTGCCAGATTTCTTAAGGCCATGTAACAAATTAGGTATTGGCTATCAAATGAGCATGCTGAAACTCTTCAGCATTTAAAGTCCTAACAAATGGTAAGATTTCAGCTGTTATAAAAGTTTACAGTCTCTTGACCAACCAGTTCTATTTTAATATGGCCTTACCCAACCTTTCAAAGTAGGCATCTTTCAAAAAAAGATAGGATCTTATTTTTTGCCTCAAGAAATCTGAATTATGTTAATGAAAACAGTTCTATTTAAAAACAAATCAGGGTCAGTCACCCAGAAGACAACAGATTTCAGTCTCATTTCCATCACAGGCTGTGCATACAGGCAAAATTCATTATTTATACAGAGTTTTCACTGAGTGGATGTCAATGCACTTAATTAAGTCTCCAAGCAGCCACAGAACTCTATTCCTTTTGTAGCTGCTATTCCAGCCTGCAGCCTAAGGTCGTATCTGTAAAACTCTTCATTTAATAGAGAAGCACCTGTTTTCCTGCTTATGCCACTGGCACAGAGACCTTTGTTAGGAGCTGCCGGCATCTAAAGCATCTCTGTACAACACACAACTTCATAATGAGAAGTCGCTAACTGCTGCATAACACTTAGCCATGTAGCTTTCCTCTTTGTAAAGAGCCAGCATAACCCAATTTTGTGCTTTAGTTAGGCCTTCATCACTGCACAGAAGAGGCTCTCCACCTCCACACACAGCTGGCTAATGCACACTGACTGGTAGTCATTTCAGATTAGCAACATCGTTATGCTAACAAAGGGTAAAATATAAAGCCAAGTACCTTGTTGGAAGTCTCAGTTTCGTTTAAAAGATAACCTAAACCAACTCAAGTGTTGCAATACTAGAAACGGAGTTTGCAAACGTTAGGATATAATGAAACACGCTGGCAGAAACCAGCCATTCGGGTACCTTACAGAGAGGCAATATAGACAGCAATTCTGTACAATTTCTCAATCTGATGATTTTACAGAAAGAGAAATCCAACATATCACAGGGACAATGTCCAGCTTCACAGCTCTTCAAGTCCATAATAAACACAGAAATTCTTACTGGAAGCTTCTAGCACAAACTAGCACACTTTCCCACATGCAAGCTGCATAAAGCATCCATGAAGGAAAGGGTGGAGAGCAAAATCAGTACTCTCTACCAAAAAGGCCACACTCAGCAAGGGTAAATAAACAGAGCTTAAACCATGCCCAACATTACAAGGAAAAAAGTTTCAAATTTCCTCATAAAAAAACCCAGTTAACCATAAAAATCTCAAACTCTAAGCATCAGAAATACTTTTCTGTGGAGGACCAAACCTACATCAATAAAGGATTTCCATCCATCACGTTTACCTCAGTATAACACCTTTGGGTCTGGGTTCTAAACTGCTTGGGAAAGTTCACAGCACTATGAATGGATAAGTCAATTTCAGTCCTGATTCAGCTCAAATAAGTGAAAGTCCTGTGTCCACAAAGGTCAATTTCCTAAATATTTACAATTCAGGGTTCCAGATCTCTTTCTATTTGGCTGGAGGGTTTGGGGAGCATGTTATAAACAAACCAACACGCTTAGAGGCACTTCAAATCCCTAATTCTAATTCTAAACAGCTTTTAGACCAATAGTTGGAACAGTAATAGGCCATAGCCAAATGAGTCAGATACTCCGCTTCTCACAAGTTCACGTATTTATTACCGTCTACATTACTGAGCAAATTTAACCTATATATGTAGTTTGCATCACGGAATTTACCAGGTGCATTGCAGCACAACCACTTCTCTGGGATTATTAAAGTTTCACATCTTACAGGTGTGGATGGCTTTACCCTGTTTTAAGGATATTTTTCATAGGGATAGATTTATACATATGTGCGCTTGTAGAATGTGCTGTCTCCTCGCTGAGATGCTGGTTTAATATGATTTTTCTCTCGTCTAATTATCATTACCAGAGGCAATTTTTCTTTTTTAAGGCAGGTTAATCATAGCCTCTAGCATTATCATAGTAGCACAAATAGAGATCTCACTTTTGTAGACTCCTGCAGGAAGGTATGTCTGCTCATCAGGCTGCTCCAGCGCATGAAACCATCACATACCTACCTAAGCGTAACAGTACGCTCAGAAACGCACATGAAGGCATCTAGATTTCAAGGTGACTACATGAAAAGGC
>NW_009917884.1:0-81540 GCF_000696875.1 Nestor notabilis | reverse complement strand
TCGCTTCGGTGATGCGCTTCTTGCACCCTCACGTTTATGGTGAACACCTTCGTGGGCGATGGGAACCAGGCGGATTAAATCCTCGTGGAGAGGTAGTGGTGCCAGCGACTGTGGGGAGCTCTCCGGTACTGGGGGGCTCAGGGCAAACTGGAGGTGAGAGATGTGAGCGGCGCTGTCCACCCCGCACACGGCTCCTGCTGTTCGATGCTGGGTCCAGTAACTGAAGTGTACAAGGGACGGGTGCGAGGGCTGCCGGTCTCAGCCCTTCAGTGTCGGTGCTGGGTTGCACCGAGTGGCTGTGGAGCAGGGGGGCAGGGCCCCGTCCCATTGGGGAACCCGGCACAGGTGTCACAGAGGTGTTCGCTCCTGGTTTTTCCTGACAAAGGGATAGTTGCTTTTCCCTATCCTGGCACTCACTAAGGCAGTGCACTGGATTTAGCCTGGCCTGGAGGACAATTCCGCTGGTTGCTTCTGAATTGTGTATCTTGTGTATGGGTGGGGAACCTCTCATGCCCATGCTAAGTCACTCAGCTCCTTCAGATCCTGCAATCTTAGAGGTTGTTAAAGGCAGGCAGTGCAGCCATCCAGCCCTTGACCCTCTCTTCCCCTCACCATGTAAGCATCTTTCACTGCTGCAGGTGAGAAACAGCTTTTGCTGAGCCTAAGACACAACTTGGTGGCATTGCTGTCCCATGGCACACCATGCACAATCAGAAGGTGCAGCGTGTGTGTGGTGCCAGGCTGGTGGCAGGGCTGGGGGAAGGTGGTGTGGCTCCAATGGGCAAGATGACATGAGCCCATGTAGGTGCCCATCCAGCCCAGCCCCTTTCC
This sequence comes from Nestor notabilis, assembly GCF_000696875.1. Taxonomy (NCBI): domain Eukaryota; kingdom Metazoa; phylum Chordata; class Aves; order Psittaciformes; family Psittacidae; genus Nestor; species Nestor notabilis. The sequence goes on along the minus strand of NW_009917884.1, from coordinate 80,709 downwards.
CACCAGCAGGACAGGAGTGCCTGGGACGTGCCGCCTTCTCCTGGCAGTTGTGGGCATCTCATGGGTGGCTGCTTGGACTCCTCTTCCTTGTTGATCAGCTGAAGGGCTCTCCTGTTGTGCTGCTGATGTGTTTTAAATCCCATCAGAGCTGCCTCACGCAGAGGCTTGGGTGACGGGCACTTGTAATGAGGGAGAACTGCTGGTGGGTTGGTTGGCTAATGCTGGGGATGTTTTTAACTGGGCAGAACGTTTGTACAACCAGGTGTATGTGCTTTCAGCAGAGATGTTACACCCTAAGTCTGACACTCATAGGAACACTCCGAGAGCTGCATTCTTGTGGTTCCCACTAAGCAGGTGCTTTACCTGTAGCTTCCTCCCATAAATGAAGTGAAACTGACGTGTGACACTGCTTGGGCTCTGAGCAGTCACTCCTGGTTTCTGAAGCAGGGTGGCCAGCCCTGTGCTGTCTGTCCTGTGTCATCCTTTGACTCACTTCTGTTTTCTAACAAGTAGCTTTTCCCCATTGCTCAGTTGAGTGCCTAAGTAACAACCGTGGTCACCACTGTCCCTGTCCTTCTTGGTAGGACCCTCCCTGGGATACATGTTTTCCTCTGACAGCAACAGATTGTATCTTGCAAATGGCAATGGCTACAACAGGTCACAAACAACATGGGTCAGGCTGTGTCAGCACAGCAGGTTTCCGGCTATTATGGTCACTTACGTATCAGGCTGTTACTCAATACGGAGCTGGAGAAGACCTTGAGAGGTCATCCAGACCATCTCCTGCCTCTGTGCGGGATCGGTGATAACCAACCCCTTCCTGACAGATGTTTATCATGTTCATTCTTAAAACCCTCCAACGGCAGATGCCTGAGCTCTCTGGACAATCTGTTTGACATTTAGCAGCTCTGCCATTAGATTTTTCTTATGGTCTGAACAGAAATGTCTTTTCCTTCAGTTTGGCTTCACAATTGCTCTGCTTTTTTCCATTTATTGGGCACGGGCAGAAAAGTTCCGTCTATGCAGGAGCCTGTGAGGTATTTGGAAGTTGCTACTGTGTTTTCCCTTAGTCCCTGCTGATATAGATTAAACCACGCTGGTTCCTTTGATCATTCTTTTTAGCTTATGCATTCTTGGTCTGCAGTTGCTCTTGTTCCTCTCTTCTGGACCACCACCCTTCGTGAAGAGTGATGCTTAACAGAGTAAGGGATTACTTCAGGTCTTTTACGTGCAGCAATCCTGTTTGTACATCCCAGTGTGTATGCTTTTTGCTTTTGCTGCAGGTGACTTGTGTTTCATTTTTTGTTTAATCCCATTGACCCTTCAGCCATTCTCCAGAACTCTTCCTGCTTTTCATTCCTCACCTTGTACTTGCTGGCTAATTATTCTTACTAAATCACATTACCTCATGCTTGTCCTTGTTGAACTGTGTCCTTTTGTGTTTTTTCAGACTGCTCCTTCTAAAGTGTCAGGTTTGTTTTGAATTCTGATCTTGCTCTCCTGCATGATTGCCGTCCCTCCCAGCTTGGTGTAGCCTTCAAAGGCAATTAGCGTGTTTTCTCTGCCATCAGCCAAGTTGTGGATGAAAACACAGAGTGGTATCAGATCTGGGATGGGTTCTCCTGGAGCCTGCTTCAGTAAAGTCCTCCCAGCCTGTGCTCAAAGAGCATCAACCAGTTCACCAGGGGGCTTCCCAGCAGTGGTGCACCCACCTTCATGTGGCTCAGTACAGCCCCTGCGTCCCCAGGGGTGCTATGGGGACTTCCTATGAGACACTATCAGAGATCTCTCTGAAACCTTTTTCGCTCCTCCCCTTCCTACAAGTCCTTGCACCCTGTCACAGAAAGGAGTATGATAGATCTTGATAAACAGAAGTTAGCTCTTGCTCAACTTCTCCTTGTCTTCTAAGCACTTCAACCAAACCTAAGCTGATTATACTATAATTTCCTTCATCCTCTTTGTCCTTATCACCTTGTTTTTCAAAGACAGGCTTTGTGTTTGCCAGTCCTATGTAACATCAGCCATCCCCATGAGTGGCTGGAGACAACTCCCAGTGATCCTGAGCTGCTCGTGTCATTGAGTTCTGGGGAAGGCTGTCAAGGAGCCCGTGTTGCCTCCAATGGGGTAAAACATGATATTAAAACCCATGTAAAGCATCACAACCTTCTTGTCTTCCTGCTCAATGTTGGGAAGACAAAACAATTAGTCAAAAGAGAACAAACCAGGTCAAACCAGCTCTAGAGCCACTTCTCTGTGACTGATGCAGGGTTTGTTTACCCGCTAATGATGTTTTGCTGTGCTGTGGTTATTAGTGAAGTTTTGACCTCATGGTCTGCAAAAACAGATGCTTCATCTTTCCAATTATAAATGAGGTTCGAAATAATCTGCTGGAGTAGGAAGAGAAGGGCAGCCTCAAATAGCACAACCAGTCACCCAGGCAGCCGATGTCCAGCATCACGGGTGGTTTGGGGGTGGACCACGTGCTGCACATTGTGGTGGTGGGTGTCTTGGCCAAAGATTAATATTCTGTCGTTGCTGATTTTAGGTCTAAGCATGATTTAAGTTTCAAAACCGAGCGGCTGCTTTGGAAGAAGCTCTTCCATAAACCGCTGTCATGAGGTGGACCTATAGGGTTTAACTATGTAGGGTGACCTGTGGTCAGAGGATCAAGGCACGGGCAAGCTCAGGCATTAGTGTGGCTGACATCAAGATTACAGGGGGTGTTCTACTGAGGACTCAGTAAAACAGAGAAGCTTTCATGACTTTAGATAACTCACAGGTGCAGATGGGATGAAGGTGAACAATTAAACCTACCCGTAAATAAATTGCTCTGCTTTTTTTTTCTTTCCATGGTGAAAACTGTTCAGTTCTCATCCATGATGTTTGTTCTCATCTTGACTGACCAACGAACTAGGTTATCCCAACATGCTGCCCATTGGGAATGCTGCATCTTGAAGGTGGGATTGCACCTCCAGGGTATGGCTGCGTAGCTCAGGATGGGCTCTGTGACTATGCTGCCTGTGCAGGCTTCCCCTGGCAGGTTTTTCCTCCCTCAAATTTTAATGATTTATAGTTACCCAGGACCAGCCAGCTCCAGGTTTCCAGTGTAAAACCATAACTTCAGGCACCTCCGTACCTGTAGGTTTAAGTGCACAGTGGGGTTGCTCTTTGCACAGTGACTTCACACTTGTAAGATCAGTTTTGATTGCATGGTATTTTGGAACTGTTCTTCCCACGGGCATTGTGGAAGCACTTCAGAATAGATGTACACAGCTCCTTGAAGGACTCACCACTCGCATCCTGGGTGGGTATCTTGGTGCAGGTCTGAGCACAGGGTCTCTCCCGTGACTTGTGAAGGTGGTGGGGAATGGGGTGATGGGGTGAGGGTGCTCGTGGGGCACCAGCTGCAGTGTGGACATTGCTCTGGTGCCTGTTGCAGCCATGGAGGCTCAGACAACATCTTTGTAAGGTAATATTGCTTGTCTGATGCCACGTGTGGTGCAGGCTCCGCTCGCTCGGGGTGTCCTTTGTGGGAAACAGACTTTGTCCTGGAGGGACACTCCTCTGAGCATGTTTACAAAGTCTTCTTATATAATGTGTAAGAGCCGTGAACGCTAATCCTCTCTAGAAGCAGCAGAGTCAAAGCTTGTGATATTGCTAAATACGGGCCATCCTGTGGCATGCGCGGCTTCCTGCTGCTATTTCATTCCTGTTACCTGCAGCAGCTTGACTTCAGGATTCTGTCCTTTCTTTGAGGTCTTGGGCACTGGCTGCAGCCGGGTGGATGCAAGTGAAAGCCCGGGTCTGGGGTCATTTCACTATAACCCTTGGAAGCACTTAGCAGGAGGAGAGATGCCGGCAGCAGACCCAGCGTGTGCTCCTAATGGCTGGGGAGGTGCAGGCAGGGACCTGGTTGAGGAACCCCGGAGGTTAGAAATCTGTCATTAAAATGCATGGTGAATAAAAAGATGTGCAGGAGCATTTCTGAGAGCCTTCACTTGGCCTGTGTGGTGCCCAGCAGACGTTCTGTGGAATTGGTGGCTGGAATGCAGCAGTGTTTGCAAAATTATTCTGCATATGATTTGACCAAATTCATCCCAGGAGTGAGGAGCACCAGGCAATCTGTTCATATGCATTTATCAGAAGAACCCTTTCATTGTCTGGAGTCACCTGTATTTCTGGTTTTATTTCTTTGCAGTTTTTATTATGTCTTTAAATAGGGCTCTTGACCTGTACTGTGCAAGCACTTGTCCATGTCTCATTGCTGCTTCAACAATAAGAGCTGTGGTTGTGTGACAGAGTTGAAGTTACTGGAAAAGGGATTCTTCCTAGCCTGGATAATGTTCCCCCGTATAGGAGACTTGGATTCAGGTCCTTACTATGCTGTATCCCTCCCAGTCTTGGGAAGGTCCATCAGCTGGTTTCATGCCTCAGTGTCCATCTGCTCTGTGGGGACAGTGACATCTCTTGTCACAGGGGTTTGGAGGACACAGCAGTGTCTGACACCAAGGTCTGTGTCTATGCATAGTAGCAGAGCAGGCAGAGGAAGTTAACACACACCCCATTGCATCAAGCACTTCGCTTGGTTTACTTCTGTTACAGAACAAAACCCTTTCTCATTTGTGATTCCCTTTGATTCATCTAAAACAAATCATTGATTTGTGCTTACATCCTGAATGTTCATTGATTATTCACTTAGTGTTTAATGTAGAACGCATCTATAGTGGGCTAGTTTAAGTGGAGCTGCCTGCCAGTCATCTCTAGAAAGCTCTGAAGCCTGCTAAGTGATGGAGAAATTGCTTTGGTGATAGGCTGGGCAAGGCTGCTGCAGGTAGGCATGGGTTAGCCACGGTTCTCCCTCTTCACAAAACCCAAACCAGGCACCAAAGTACCAGTTTCTCAGTTCATGGATGGACAAGTATCAGTCCTGAGGTGCCTGGCTTGGCACAGACACCCACAACCAGCCGGCACTTTGCAGAGGTGGGGCTGAGCCGCCTGCCTAAAAGTGACAAATATTTATGTTCGTCTGAAGATTTTCCATCTCATGATTGTGCCAATTCTAATGTGGATGTTTTGCTTCTCACAAGACAAAGCCCAAGAGATGTTTGGGCCTCAGTGGGTGAAAAGGGCTGCGGCATAGGCAGAAGTCACTGGTCAAAGTAAGGGACTATGGAAACTATTAAAATAAAGAAAGGGTTTCAGCGGGGGCTGGCAGGTTAATGTGGGGAGGAGGAGAGGCTTTTTAGGGAGTGCTGATCCAGCATCTGCTTAACAGCTTCCTGATTCAGGGAGAGGATTGTTGTCTTTGATGAGGGAAGTGCATTTTTTCCACCTTTTTTATTTGAATTGAAGTGTAGGGAGCTTCTTATTCAACAGTGCCCTTCTTGGGTTTGCTTTTTGAGCTCATGTCAGGCTTCTTTTGGAAAGCAAAATTTCTGTTTTAAATCATCTCTTTCTGTGATAATTGGGCACTGGCCACTTCTCCTTCTGTTTTTGTCTTGGTGTCAAGTCACATTTGACTCTCCGGTGTCTGTGCATTAGCGTGGATGTGTGTCTGATGCAGTAAGACAGCTCTGTAACTCCATCTTCCCTCCTGCCTGCCCCTGCCTTGGAGTCGCTCCCCTGATGTTTAAGTATTCCTGCTCTCTTGCACTAGGTACAAGATAAATACTTACCTAGAAGTTAATTTGTATTTTGAAGTGACTACACACGTTTGTGCAAGATGTTTTAATTTCTCCTTATATTAAAGTGGACAGCATTGAAATGTAAACCATTAGGCTTTGAAGAAGCTTCTGTGCAAAAGTTAATCTCCACCCATCTTACTTTCATTATGAGTTTTGTTGCACTGCAGTGCCCATTTACTTATAATCGTCACGGGGGTGGTTTAGGGCTTGCTGGTAGTGGGATAGATGCTGATCTGGCGGAAGAGCACAGTGTTGGTTTGTGTCAGTGCCATTACCTGGTCCACATCCATCCTTCAATGAGTTTTTAGACCACCCTGATGACATTTTCAAAGCTGCCTTAGAGCACATAGGTTTTTCGTCTCTTCCTGTGATAGCAAGAGCTTTCTGGAGTAAGGTTTAACCTGGAGACCTTTTTTTGTCACTCACTACTTGTGTGTATGCTGCAATAAATCCTCTATGTATTGTCACTGCTCTGAGGAATTTTATGGCTGTGGTACCAGAAAAGTTGTGTAGCCTTGTAAATAATCAAAGAAACACTTTCAATACTGAGATATGAGCTACTTAAGATACGTGTAATAGCACTACGTGCTTGTATAGCCTGTTCTAGTGAAAGCATAGTAGCAAGACTAACCCTGCCAGTACCAAGAACTTCATACAGAAGAAGCTGGAGAAGTTTTCTGAGTGAGGACTAAATTGCTCTATTCCTCCCCAAAAGACGGGTGCTCAGGTGAGCAGAGCTGCTGTGCAGTGTCCCCATGGCCTGTCCCTATGCTGGATGCAAAGAGCAAGAACAATATTTGACTGTATGGGTGGACCTGGATGGTGTTGGATTCTCTCAGACTCAACCACTGCCACAGACAAGTACTTGTCAAGTGAATTGTTCAGTTAATGATGGTTAAAGCTGTGTGGTGGTCTCCCCTCCCTCCTCTCTGTGCCCAGACTGTGATCTTTTCCTTTTATTTGATCTTGCCTTTTGTGTTTTAACTATTCCTTTTTGTTGCCATCTCTCATTGTGTTCTTTCCGGAGCTGGCTTTGATATCTTTTCTCTTCGTCTTCAATTTCCCTCAGTTTCCTCCCTTCCTTCTTCCTTTGATGTTGCAGAAAATGACTGGGATGGACGTCCTCCCACACCTCTCTCCCTCGCTTAATCTTGTCCAGTTCAAGTTATCCACTATTTGAGCAACTTTATCAGATGCTCATCTAATAGTGCAGCTTTGTTAACTCCAAGCAATGATTTTGGGTAGAATCCCAGACTGGTTTGGGTTGGAAGGGACTTTAAAGCTCATCTAGTTTCAACCCCTGCCACGGGCAGGGTCACCTTCCACTAGAGCAGGTTGTTCCAAGACCCTGTGTCCAACCTGGCCTGAACCGGCCTTGGAACCCTGCCAGGGATGGGGCAGCCACGGCTTCTCTGGGCACCCTGTGCCAGCGCCTCAGCACCCTCCCAGGGAAGAGCTTCTGCCTCAGAGCTCATCTCAATCTACCTTCTTTGAAGGGGGTTGAAGCTGGTGAAGGTCGTCTGCCCAGGGAGGAAGTGGTGCTGGTCCTTGCAGTGGGTGTCAGGGATTGCTCTGAGTCCCTCTGGATCCCAGGAGTGATGGTGAGGCAGAGCACAGCCCCTGAGGATAAACCCTCTGGGTTCCAGAGTGGTGATGTGCCATGGCACAGGCATCGTGCGAGGGCAGCTGGTGCTGCTGGGCAGTGAGAGCACATCCTGCACCAGGGATGGAGCTTAAACCACATTGAAGGCAAAGCAAGAATCATATTTAATATCAGACTGATTTACTGCCTTTGAGGAGCAAGAGGTATTTAGGAAAGAAAAAAAGGGAAATGCAAATTCTAGCTGAGCACAAACATTGTCATTTGATGGCTAAAACCTTCTGCTCTGTCGTGCCAGTGGATCTGCATGAAACATGTCTTTTCCCTGGGCTAAAGAGCTGACCTGGGTGGGGGAGGCAAGTACCCGGAATGGTGGATGAGCATAATTAGGACATGGATTGCGGGTTGGCTCCATATAGATCAGTTTGTGTTCCATTAATGTCTGGTTCCACCCTGTCTGTCTGTTTTATTAGATTAATTTATTACTCTCTGAAAGTGCCTCTCCAGTGAGCTAAAATATCTATTTACTGGAAGTATTTGGTTACCATGAAGAAGTGTATTTGGCATGTGTTTGGCAAATATTAACAACATTCTTCTGTTTCTTTTGCAATTTAATTGTCTATTTATCTTGGGTATTGATTGCTGAAGGCCTTGGTAATTATTTGCTGATTTTGGAAATAATGATTTTTAAAGGCTCAGATTACTTTTGTAATATTAATCATTAGCTTGGTGCGCTTGCCTCAAAGGATGGGCTCTCTCTGACGTCTCCAGTTGCAATGTGGACATTTACTGTCTGAAACTATGCCGCTGTCTTAAAATAACAAAATCATTACTGGCGTTTTGTGCCTGAAACGAAGCAGAGATTTGCAGAGACGCAAACCTGGCAGTCACAATTAGCTCACAAATTTGCTGTTCCTGTTGGCGGGAGGAGTGGCCAGATCCTGGAGTCAAATACAAAGATAATTTGATTTACGTTCTGCCGTTTCACTCTTTTCCACATTAATTTTCTGCTGTGTTGGTCTCAGCTCTGGTTCAGGGTCGGTGGGGAAATGGGCTGCTCCTCTCCAGCGGCTGCACAGGAGCAACACGGCTTTGCTTTGCCGGAGAGAGGCAATACTCTGAAAGGGTGTTACGCTCGCAAGTGAATGTGCTGCCATACAGCAGCACATCTTGCTTTGGGGGAAGGTGAGAAATTGGAAAGTATCCTCTGGGAGCTGAGTAATTGGCACCTGCTCTTATTGTGTCCCTCTTCCCACTTTTAATAACTTGTTTATGAAGAGAACTCTCCCACAGATCTCATTACACAGCCATAAAACATGCTTTTTAGAAACATACATGCATTCCTATTCATGTCAGGTCTGAATCCCTACCTCCGTATGTTTCTGTAAGGAGGAGGCATAGTTTTTGTGTCATCCAGGCATCTTTACTCACTGCTGGGCAGACTCGCGGATGGCCATGGGGAGACAAGCTGTGTCCTTGCCATACCTGGGAGGAGATGTAATTCTTCCATTAATACAAAACCTGACAGGTGGTTAGAATGGCTGAGAAGGGAATTTTGTCTTCTTGTTGCTTTAGGCCTTGAAGCAAGGGATTGTGTTGGCTGTTTGAGTGATGTTGGCTTTATCGCCACTGGAGCTTGCCTAGTAACATAGATTACTAGAGAGCACAAAATGCAACATTCAGCATATGCCCCTGGGATCTCCAGTGCAGTGAATCCCACTTCTTTCTCTTGCATCAAGTGATTTGTTTAATTGGGTTTAATAGTTTCATCTTTGTTCTTTTATTAGTGGATTGTGGTGCAAAAGGAAGCTGGGGGAGAGCATTTTTGGATCCTGTCCTGAGTAATTTGATGACTAAGTCTCGTTGAGCTTCATCTCTGTGCAGGTGCAGTGATACATCTCCTGCAGGGAATGCGGTGGGAAGAGCATCTCCTCCTCCCAAAGGCACATGTGGGGAAGGAAGAGAAGAGGGCAAAATCATGTCCATGACAATTGTTTTCTGATTCTTTTCATCACCTTATAGAAGAAAAATGATAAGAGGAGCCTCAGAAAAGAGGGCATTGCAGCAAGCCCTGGAAGGGATGTAATCTCTTTTCTTTGTACTGAGGTATAAAGATAATTCTGATCAGGATTGAAACAGCGGATGGCAAATAATTCTTGAACAATCCGCTTATGGTGTTCCAGGATGCGAATGAAAACCACTAATGGGATAAAGAAGTATCAAGATAATTATCTCGGCTGCAGTAAATCCCATCCTTTCAGGAAAGTACTTTTGCGTGGCCACTAATTTCATGTGTATGAAATGCTAAAGCTGACTGGACATTTTCAGAAGTTAGGTGATTCCAAATGAGCCATCCTCTACCTTTTATCTACCTGGTTGATCCTAATAAACCTGAGTTCTGGTCTTTGCTATCCTTTTTCATTTCCCCCCTCCCTGCAGCAGGTTAAAGCTGTCATGCACTTTCACTCCAGGGCAGATTTGAAACCTCCTTTGCCCTTTTCTTTTTCATTTGGTCTGCTGTTTTGGGAGACTTCCTGGGGCTTTTTTCCCTTTTACAGCTGGTAACACTGTTGTTTTAAGTCTGACGGAAGAGCTGCTGCAATATTAAGGTATGCAAGATATTTCTTAAGTTGATCTATTTTTTTCCCCCAGCAAGAGCTCTGCTATGCAGTGCAGGGGATGGCACTGTGCTCCAAAACAAATCCAGTTGTACAGTCGGTTAACGAGGCTCTTGTTGTAGGCTCTTTGCTGCCTTTGTGTTTGAACCTAATGGGTGCCCCATGGATGAAATGAAAGGATGGCAGGAAGAGAAAGGAGCAGCTTTGTACTGACAGCATCCGTGATGTTTGGATGGGGCTGGATCACTTAGCAGCGTTCAAAGATCTGCGTTACAGATCTCTGATCAATACGACCAGAGGTCAGAGGAGATCTGCTGTCAGAGGTATGGGTGACAGAATGCGTTTCTAAGCGGCTGGTTCTTCGTTATCCCCCATTAGCTGCAGGCAGCTGCATTTGCCAGCTGTCAGAGAGTCATTTCTCTCCAGCCTCACACTAAGTGAACTGAGGCACGCCTGAACAAGCTGCAGCATCCTTTGGTGAGCCAGGCTGTGCATCCAACACTGGGAACCAGGTCTGGGCACTTCAGCTGAGATGGCTGCCCATGAGCCATCCTCCGGCTGAAAGAGGCCAGCATCATCCCTTTGCACATTGGAGGACAGATGCTGTGCATTGCTGTCTTGTTGGGGAAAGACTCCATCACTGAGCATGTGGAGAGCACCCAAACATAGTTTCTTAGTGGTAGACCCTGCCGAATCACAAGGTTCCCATCTTTTCTTGCTGGCGTGGCAGTACAGTTAATGTCCAGATGTCTTTTGGAAGTACAGAAGGGCTTCCTTGCTTTTGATGAGAAGTCAAACAAATGTGGTCCTGTCCACGGTGGGCTTGGATTTCCAGTCTCCTTCATGTGGCACAGAGAGGTTATAAGGGCCAGTCTTGCGCTGAAATTCAAAGAGCTGGTATGTCTATTTCTGCTGCGGACTGGAAGTTGCTCTTGATGCCAGATTTGCCATTCATACTACCATGAGCTGTCACTTGCCTGTCCTAACCGGAGGATGTCCTTAGAGGCACGTGAAGCTCAGGCCTCCCATACCAGTTTTGGATTTGGGACAGGTAGGCTGCACAAGGGTCTGATATGCAATTAGGCACAAAACTGATAAGGCAGTTGCTTACCAGGGCTGTGTGTATAGAAGAGGGTTCATGGGATCTGCTTCTGGAAAGCTCTTTAAGAAAGGAGTTGTGTTTAAGAAATGTGGTCACCTTTCATCTCAGTGACTTTCTTCTTGAACAGCAGCTCTTAAACTGAATTGCTTGCACGTAAGAGTCAGCATCAAGATTTCTTCCCTTGGCCACAGTTGCTAGCCCTGTAGCTCTAGGAGCAGGGCTCAACTTTAACAGTGATGCCTGGTGCAGGGTTTTGCCCTAAAAACGTAGACATTGTGCAAGAGGAGTCTGAGGTCTGGCAGTTGACCCCTGAGAATTGATCGATTGCTGTGTGAGGCAAAATATCCATCGTATCTCTGAGAACACCAGCTCCTACATGCTCTTGATGTGCACAGAGATCTTAATGGGGATTTTTATCAGGTCCTTGGTATCGCTGCGCACCCTTTGAATGAGCCAATCGCTAATCTCTTTGCTTGCTCCTTGTTAAAGGTGTCTGGTTAGTGCAGTTGCTAGTTGAAGTCTCCTTTCTTCAGCCCCATCCTGTCAGGAAGTGGTACCTGGGGCTGCTGTGCCAAGTGTTACCTCCACAGAGCATAATAAACTATCTCCTGCCATCTCCTGCTTGAGAGAGAAATGGTGTTTTCTTAGCGGCTGTCTGCAGAGTTCTCTGTGTGTACATCATTCAAGATGCTTGAGAAAGGCAGATATTTCATGTCTCCTTGGAAATCTGTCAACACAGTGGCAAGATTGCTTGGCCTGAGTGGTGTTGTCTTGTCTGTTCATACCTGCTAAAATGCAGGTCAAGAAGTATTGCTGTAATAGTTAAAGGTTAGGCAAAATGACAACCTTTAGCCCTTCATAGCAGCTATGGTCATCAAAGGAGGTGTTTTACTCCTAGGATTGAAACTTAAAGCACTCCTCTGTTCCTCTATTGCTCCAGAGCACTGGTTAATTATTCTTAGAGTCTTCAAAGCAAAGGTGGTCATTTCTGCAGCTACCTCTGATGATGACCCCGTGGTGCTCAGAAGCCCCAGGTGAGAGCAGGATTCTTTCTGGTGTGCCCTGAATGTGCTGGGAACATGGGAAAGCCTTCCATGTAGCTTCACCATGAAAGGCTGGGCTAGAAGTGGTCATGTAGGTGAGGCAGTCATCAGTGCAGAACTAGCCATTTAAAATCCACGTCTACTCACTGGCATCATTTGGTGACCAAGATTTCTTAGTGCTAGGGATGAGCATGTGGGTTGTTTGCATCAGACTTACAGACTTACTTTGAGGGTGCTGAGGCGCTGGCACAGGGTGCCCAGAGAAGCTGTGGCTGCCCCATCCCTGGCAGTGTTGAAGGCCAGGTTGGACACAGGGGCTTGGAGCAACCTGCTCTAGTGGAAGGTGTCCCTGCCCGGGGCAGGGGGTTGGAACTGGATGAGCTTTAAGGTCCTTTCCAACCCAAACCATTCTATGATCTGGCAGAGAGGAGGAAAGGGGACGATGTTGGCAAGAGAGGTGGGTAAATCCGGATTGCCAAGCAGTGCAGAGAAGGTCAAGAACTTCTTTTGCCTGCTGGTGTGTGGTGTAGCACACAGGTGAGAAGGTGTGGATTCATTTTCATGTGCACTCTTGTTTCATTTCACTTCCAGAAGTCCTTATTTCTTCTCTGCTGCCAGCTTCCTCTGCGTTGCCATCTTTCCCTCTGCTCTGCCTACATTTCTTGCTGTGATTTCAATTATTTATAGCATTTCTTTTCCCCTTAAACTACTCTGCTGTGTGTGCACTATTTAAGCAGCTGTCGCTTCCCAAACCCGTTCAGCTGACAGGTGAAGAGGCAATCCCTGTGCATACAACTCGTTAAGAGCATTTCAGGGCTCTTCAGCATGGGCAACTATGTGAATGTAGAATTGCAATTGGATCTCATCTTATGGAAGGTTTTGATTGCGGCTGAAGAAATAATGATGTGCTTATTAATGCAGAGTAACAGGAGGAAGCTGCTGAGGATAACAAGGGAAGCGGAGGAAAGGTTTTGCAGAGGAGCATGCCCTCTTTTTTTGGTGAAACTTAAACAGCCTAAACCAAGAGGCATATTCTCCTGTTGGTTACATCAATATGCATTCGGAAGGACCTCATTATATTAACTTAATTTCTTTTCAACACAAGCTGGTGTCACAGAGAGGGGAGTCCTGGGAAGCACAGGCTTACCATGCTGGGCTGAATTCAGAGCCAGGGCTGGGAGAGGCAAGTTTAGCTTGTTCAATTTAGTACTCCCTCATTTTTACCTCTGCAGTATTAAGCTTTGGGAATAAGCAGAAAATGTTTAAATCCCTTTCCTCATTGCTGCTGTGTTCAAACTGAATTAACTCTCATCCAGAGGAAGCCTGCACTGTAGGAAACATCTGCTGTGGTCCAAATTGTGTCTGAGGTCGGAATTAAAATGTATGTAACTGTTCAGTGGTGAGCAATGAATACACAAATCCTGCTCTTTGCCAGCAGTTGCTTTGTGAGACATGATTTGTACTCTTCCCTTGTACCTGTGTGGTTACATGAGTGTGTTATTGGAATACAAGCCAGCACAACCCATCTCAGGAAATAATGATTATAAGGTGGAGTGGCTTTCTAGAATGTCAGATAATTTCTCATTTCGAGCTTACATTTGTTTGTTTATTTGCCTTCCACAAATGGTGTTTCTGGAGTGTACTCATAATTGATGTGAGGATGTAATTGTATTCATGGTGCATCTGTGTTGGGGCAATATTTATGTGCAGCGTCTGCTCTGTGAAATATTTGTTCTTCTCCATCCAAGGAGTTGACGTAAGCTCTCAGGGAAAGCACAAACAATTTTTAGAGCTGTTCTAGATACAGTCCTTGTGCTTGTGTATCTCAAAAGAGCTTTTGAAAAGATAGAACAAGTCTCAAGTATAGATTGACCGGGGAGAGGCTGGTGCTTTGCTTTATTTGATGAGCTTTCAGTCTGCTGAATTAAGAAAACCTAAACCTCCCATTTTATGGAGTATTGTCTGAGGACTGGGACTCTGGGGTGTATTTGAGTGCCTGGGCTTTCTTCTGGCTTCTTTTGGGTAAAGACCATTCAAGTTTGAAAAAATTGTTCAAGTTCCTTGAACTGTGTCCTGCCTTTCAGTGGGAATTGCAGAGATAATTGCAAAATAAACTGAGGAGTAACTGACAAAAATGACTCTGGCAGAAGTCTGGGCAGGACTCACTCAGTGGTGTGTGCTGATGCTGTATTTCTGGTGCACAATGGCAAACGTTGGTACCACGTGTATTTCAGAGATCAGTTACATGATACTGCCAAATTCCTTCTGGATTAATAGATACTTTGGTTCAGACCGACAGCTCCTGAGGCCCCAGAGCAGCAGGGTGAGGGTGGTGGCACCGGACTTCTGGATGTGCAAGTGGATTGATGCAAAGTCCCCTGCAAAGTTGGCTGGGCATCATTCATCCTATTTCACAGGTGGGAAATCAAGGCACAAGAGGGGTTCCTAACCTGCAAGTTGGGACCTCCTTCTGACCATCCCTCCTGCAGGTCCTCAAACGCAGAAGCCATGTCTACAGAAGGATGGGTTTGTGTTTATTGGGTTGCTCTGGGAGGTCTATGCTTTTACTGGGCTGGAAAGTCTGCGGAGCTCAGGGCAGCGACCTCGAGAACAGCCAGATAAAGCATCCACGCTGCAGCATCTCGCCTTGCTCAGCTGTATGTTCCTCAGCAAGACTCCAGTGCTAGACAAAATACATGTGTGAGGAGGCAGACGGTGCCAAAGGAGCTCCAGGAAAGCAGCAGTTGGCCATCAATTTACTCAGAGGTTGGGCTCGGCGGATTGATTCTGCTGCTGTAGAAACCCAGGTGGATGAAGGGGCAGGAGGCCGGTGGGAAGTAGGTCACACCAGAGTCTGCTGTCAGCTCAGAAGAAAGAGGGGGATTTTTATGTTTTGTGGTGCCTCTTTTCCTACTTTGGAAAAAACTGCTTCTTTATGTGCCTGCATGAATGCTTTATAGCCCGAGCGCTGTGACTTTGAGTAGTTCCTTGAAAATTGGTGGTGAATTTTGACCACGTACAGCCAGTGTCTTCAAGTTCTTAAGGAGTCTTCTCTCAGTTTGTCGCATGCTTTCTTACTGCATTTATATGAGTGATTTTATATAACTTCTGAGTATTGGCAGGCTTACAATCACTTCCTCCCCCCTTTTTGGTTTGCTTGCTTTTTTGTCTAAGCTTGTCTTTTTCTAAGGGACTGGAGCTTTGTCCTTCTTCCCAGTATGTTTCAAACTTCTAGTCTCACTTTAGTCCAATTGGACCATGGTATGGAAATCCCAGAGGCGACCTAAAATCCTCCAGGTACTTATGGAGGTAGCCAGGAGAGTGAAGAGAGAAGGTCTGTTGGTGGCTCTGCCAGAGGGTAGCGTGAGCTCCTTTGTCAGGTGTGGGTGAATCCTTATAGAAGGTGTCATCTTCACAAAGCCCCAGCCACAAGAAATGCTTTAATCAAAGCTTTTGGTTGAGTATGGAGATGCAGATTTTGGATTCCCCCCTGAGGTGGGGCGTGCTGGGGTGGCCGTGGCCAACACCATTCTCTGTGCCTGGTGAACAGCTCAGCTGATTCCTCATGAAGTCCTGATGAGTGCAGAAAATAAACAAGATTAAGTTTGTTTTTTCCTTCTTGCACCTCCAGCAAGGGTTGGAAGTAACCAAGAAAGAAAATGGTCATCTTTTCTTTCTGGTAATGGGACCATCCATTCCATTACTCCTACCTACAGCCAATGCCTCATTCTCTAATTTTTGTTGCTCCAACTACTTTGTGTTTCCTTCGCTGCAATCAAGATAATGCAGCACAATATTCCACTAAGAATTTCAGCTATTCAGTTACCTTTCAGAAGTTGTCTTAATTGGCTCTTTAAGTGATAGCTCTCTGTGTGCAATCAGCACGACTCAAGGAGGGAGCAGGAAGAGGATAAGGACTTTGTTTCTAATCAATAAATAAAGGTCTTTGAAATAATGCTGCTTGCAGTTTGTATCACCGGTTAAATTACACCGAAGATGATAGTCTGTGCATTCCTTGTGGAGCAGGGCTGTGACAGAGTAACAAGGCTTTGCTATCAGCAAGCATGTGGACTATTTTACTCCGTGTTTCCAGCAAATCCAATATTCTCCCCTTGGTTTTTTTTCCTCCCAAGTATTAGAGAAAAACAAAACAAAACTGCTGCAGAGCCTGGCACAGATGGTTTGGGAAAGTCTAATATGTAGTGACTAATCATTTGGTTTGCACCTCATAAACTATGCAAATGAATGTGATACCTGATGATAAATAATTAAAAATGGAGATGCAAGGCAAGGGGAGATTGTAGATGGAAAAAATATATGGTAAATCAACTTAAAGAAAATAAGCAATTCCGAAAGCCTAAGCTGCTCTTCCAAGCTACAGTCCATAGAAACAGCCACTTCTTGGTGGAGGTTTGCCTCTGGTGCTTGGATCTAAGGGACTTTTGGCCGGCAGTCAGGGTTTGGCCAAAGCTGGTAGTCTCAGGAGCTGCCACCCTTGCACAGCTCTATTGCATCTCAGGTTATTACTGAGCTTATTCCTGCCCTGGTTTGGGCAGCAGGAAAACGTGGCCAAGCACACCAGGTTTCTTTTAGGTATATATGTTTTGGGTTCTTTTTCTCCTAGTTCATGGGGTAAAAGTGATTGGCTGCTTCATACTTTTTTTTTCTTTTTAAGCTAAGGTTACTGACCATAATTATTGATTTAGTCCTAATTAAAAATATTTTGCATCTAGAAAGGTCTTCTTGAGATTGCAAGAGGCACAAGCCTGGAAGTCATCCTCAATCCCCTGGTGCCGCCACTGCTTGGGACAATTCCAGCTCCTGTCACCACGGTCTCATCCCTGAATCTATCCCCTTCCCAGGCATGGGGGTAGATGAGAACTGTAGGCGCTGACCTGAATAGAGCAACAGGTTTTAAGTTTTAAGCATCCAGCACGCTCCTGGGTACGGTGCATGTGTCTCTGCACTTCATTTCCAACACCTCCTGCACTGTAGGGAGTTTCATTTCATCTGGGGGACTGACCAAGGGATGTTCTTTGCAAGGATCCTCTAGCTCAGACCATTAAAGCTGAGATTTAATTGATTAAAGATGCTTCTTCCTTTGCTCCCTGCCCCATCCTGGTATGGGATGGATAATCATCCTCAATGCAATGTTCTTGCTGCAGGAGAGAAGGTGGAGGTGATCCAGATTTATAAACCTGCACTGAAGAGCAGCTTTAGGACCATTTCACATGTCAGCTTGTAGGAGTTTTTATGAAACTGTGGAGGTAGCTTGAGCTTGCCCTTTTACCAGCTAGAAATAGTGATGCTACAGTGTCCTGGTCCGGCTCAGTGTTAAGCAGGTCCTTAAATTGCCAACAATCTTCTCCTGGCAGCCAGTGGCTGGTGTCAGGCGCTTTCGTGCCCAGACACCCCAACAAGGCTGTGTTTGTTAGCAGAGGGTTGGTACGGTCTTGCCTCAGTGGAGAAGTACTGAATGGTCATTTTGTGATGACAGTAATTGCAGCATCCATGTAGTTTCACCATCCAAGTGTTTTACTGATGATCCCAAGTGCTGGGTTGATTCCATACTGACTTTGCGGAGCACTGTGGCGCTGGGAAGGTGTATGGCATCTATTTATAAGATGCAGTAACTGCTGGTTTGCCAGTAATTTTGTCTGTGTTGAGTTAAGCAATACAGGGGAAGAAGGGAAAAGAAACAACTTCTCTTTGCTGTAAATTTACACCGTGGCTTCCTTTGCTCATGGGAGGGGCTGTTATGATAAAGTCTGGTCTGTTTTCACATCTGCCTATGAAGAAGGTAGGATTTATCTTTCAAATGAAATTTGCGTTGCTGTGCTGCCAGCAGGTTTTATTTTTTGAGTAGCTATTTTTGTGAAATATAACCTGAGAATTTATATTGGCTTAACACTTAAAATGTAGCCAAGGGAAGATGGAATATTCATCTTTATTGTATTTGTTTCTCCCATAATGAGACATTACTGTCTGTTGTAAAGGAAGCGGTCCCCAAGCCCGGGGAGCATGCCCAGGTTTTTTCTGCTTGCTCCATTAGCTCGTGTGCAGACCTCCTGATTTTTTTATGTGCATGTGCTTTTCTACTTGTTTAATCCTGCCAACTGTTCTTCTGGTTGGAAATCCATTTCTATAATGCTGGGTATTACACAAATTTGTTGAAGCTCTTAATGCAGATAACGGGGGTGAGGCTGGTTTGCCCAATCAGGCTGTGCCAATTTTCTGCTTCCCATCAGTCACACAGAGAGCTTTACGCTGCCGCTCACCGAGGGCATAAAACGCGCGCAGGAAAGAAAAATAAAGTTTAAGGAACAACTAGAGTGCTGTAAACGTCGCTTGGATTTTGATTTAGAATCACAGAACTTCTCTGCTTTGATTTACGACGTCCCAGCACAGCACAAATTGTATGGCTCGTCGTGCCCTGTGGAAATCTCTCTGTATTCTTGTTGTCTGAAACATTTTCATAACTAGTAATCATGGGATCCTAGCGGAGAGCCCTTGTGTAAACAGCTTTTTGGTCACCACTGCTGTTTGCTATTACCCTGTACAGCATGGTAATGGAAGCTCCTTATTCAATACTCATAACGAATTGCAGCACTGATGCAGGTGGTGGAGCTTTGCAGCCCCGGATTTCGGGGGTTTGTTGTGTGCATGATGCTCTGGGGACCGGAGCTGGGGCGGTGAGAGGCATATTCTCTCCCTGGGCGCTGCGTATGATTCACAGTGTTTGTGTAGTTGTTTCCAGCAAAACTGAGCACATCCCTGCCTGTTGTACTGTTCTGCTTGTTTTAATCTGTTGAATTTACCCATGGCATTTTGCCTGGTGGAGAGAAGTGGGAATGTTGTCAGCAGTGGCAGAGAAGGATGCCAGGCTGCTTTTTTATGATTATTTGTAGTGAAGCCATACAAAGTCCATCCAGGGCCTCATGGCAAGGGTTTAAGTAGCTCTCAAGCATGCACGTACCCTTTGTTTAATCAACAACCTGCTTAAAGTTTGATGTGAGTTTATATACTTGTCTTAACTCCTGACTTAGCTTTTATTACATATAAAGGGAACTAAATCATTCTGGCACACTTTGGTAGCTACAGCACTTGGAAACCCTTCAGCTTCTCTCTTTCCTCTTTCCTGATTTCTTCCCAAGAATAGTTGCAACACTTTCCTTTTTTAGGACTTTGCCCTAATAATTACATCTGTGAAGATCCGCTGGGATGGGTTATCCCACAAGCAGGATTATGCCCTTAAATGGAAAATAAGCCGCCGTAACTGCCAAAGTTTGGGAAAAAATAATATTGTGGGAAAACTAAGCTGCTAGATCTATTATTCAATGTCGTGGAGCTGCACAGTCAGGAAATGCTTGATAGTGTGGAGAGGAAATGCTCATGTCTGTTAAGTGCTTATTGCATTCTTTTTTAATTGTTAAAACAGGAAAACATACCTCTAATAAAATACCATCTAATACACCCTCTGTAAAAGGGTGGGAGGCGTGAGAAAACATCCGAGGGAGCTGGGGAGGCCAGGCTTGCTTTATGAACTCTTTCATTTATTTGCTGGCTTCTGCTCCCTCCCTTTGCCCCCCAAAACCAATGGTGGTCCTGGTCCTCTCCAGGCTGCCCGGCCTGTTCCCTCTCGGCAATTTGGGCTAAATAATCCAATTAAGCTTTGCAGCTTATATAACTCCCTTGGCTCGAGGCAGCAGCCGGACTGACGGGGATAGAAAACACATCTGGAAATAGTGTACTAAACATACTACTGCGGCCGGAGCCAAAGCGATTTGGACAAACTTGCTCATACGCACAAGATGTCCTTTGAAGAGCAAGATGTGTGCGTACCGTCTCCTCGCTGAAGGAGTTGAAGCTAGAAAATGCTCCTATCCATAAATCGCTGCCCTGGCTGGGAAACTTAACTGGCTTTTCTCCTCTCCCTTTGCCCTTGGAACATCATCTGGCTCTTCCTCCTCAGCTCCAGAGGATCAGCCAGTCCCTGTAGTTTGCTGGTCATAAATAACATGTACGTTTATGTATTTCAAAGGTGGGAAGGAACATCCAGCTTCATTTAAGCCCAGTTCTTGTCTGAATACCCATCATAGGAGTCGCTTTTTATTGAAACTGAAATGTAACTTGGAGCATAACTGGAACATAGCTCTGAAGAAACAATTGAGTTCTTTCCTGAGAATTCATTACATCCCTGGTAGTTTATGTTAATGGTTAATGACATTAACTATTAAAACATGTGCAGTTTACGTCAGCTTGAGGGTTGGGGAGAAAGAAGAACTCTGTGATTCTGTATTTCAAGTAGTGTGCCCAGAACAAGCTTAGTAAAAAACAGTGCACATCTTAGCACTCTCAGATGTCTGTTCTCCTGTTGATATCCATTATTCTCAGTAGGGAAGTTATGGGCATTAGCAGCAGAATGAATTTCCCCTCATGTGCAATGATATACTCTTATAGCTTCTTTTTATAGTCTACTGTCTAATGTTAAAGTAAAGAATTTATTTGCCTTTGCAGGTGTGCAAGGCTGGTTTAGCACTCTTGTTCTCCCTGTTTCTGGGTGCTTGCATGGCTGCCTGCCCAACACATTCCAAATCTGTGCTGGGGAAGCGCTGTAGAAACATCAGCCCCTGAAATGTGATATGCCAACACACATACAGAGGGGCTTGTCCTCGGGAAAGCATGTACAGGCAACTAGCTACAGGCAACATGCGCTGGCTGGGTTGCAAATGAGCAGTGCCAGAGCTGCAGGAGTGATGGAGGTGGTTTGGTGGATGTCACTGGGATGCAGCGATGCTTAAGCAGTGTTCTGTGGGATCCTGACCCTGCTTTGGCTTTTGAGATGGTCTGGCCACTTCTGAATGGTGCCCAAGGATACACACCCAGGCAAAACCCACAGTGGCAGGGAGGTGGTGCAGAGCGCACCAACACAGGGCTAATAAATGCTTGACCAACATTGGCACTACCTGGGATCCCTTCAGTACCTTTGCACTGGCAGGGCTTGCTCTGGTTTGTTATGGAAAACTCCAGATTTTCTTCCAGTGTTGATTTGTAAGACTGTCAGAATGCCCCTGGTCTCACCAGGCTTTGGACATGGCCATGGGAGTCTTCTAGAGCATCTTCGTAGTTGTAACTATCTACATACAGTCATGATCTTATAGTTTATACATTTTGGGGTTTTTCCACGGTCATTAACCTAAATAATGAGTTCCCCAAAAGAGGCTGTGTGTCTTGAGCCACTTCTCCCAGCCCTTGACAGCGTTGGAGCTCACCCATCTGCATTGCTCCTCTTCAGACAGGGGTTTCTGGAGATGATGACACAGCTCTGCCTCCACTTCTTCCACATTGCTACTTTATCTGACGGACCGACTGCCCTCTCTTGATGTTTTACCCCTAAAGAAGGGTGTATGGCTGCACTGGTGCTTCTGGTTTGCCTAAGATGCAACTGCTTAGTCATGGAAAACTCTACATGGGCTGCGAGAGGCTGTTTGCTGGGTGCAGCTTGTGGGTTCCCACAAGCAGACACAAGGGCTCTTCTCCTTTCAGCAGGTAGACTGTCCATCTTGTGTTCCCCTTGCAGCACCTAAGCCTGTCAAACTGAATCTTTCTGTAGCACAGCTTCCCTCTGAGTTGGAAAGTCTGGAAAGCTGAGCCACAGCAGCCCACAGAGCAATTAGCATTACCTTATGTATGCCACCAGTAAAGGTAACGGGGTGTGAAATACTGAAAACCCAAATGCATTTAAATAGACATGTTCAAAGGAAATGAGAGGCATGAACTGTGCATCTCTGCTCACAGGGAGCGTGAAGTGTCCTCTGCCAGCTCTAAACAGCACTTTAGGAAGAGTCGTGAAATTAAGCATAAATACCATGGTCTTGTGGTCCCGGGCTATGGGAAGCATACCTATTTTTGGAGGTGGTAAGCAGCATGTCGTAAGGCTCAGTGCATTGCCTTTAAGCCATTAAGTAAACCTGACATTGCAAGAAAGTGAAACTTCCAGGGATGTGGTTTCACAAGACATTGGAACTGCTCTCCATTTGGGCTGCTGTCCAAAAGGGCATCCTAGTTCCCATGTACTTCCTTTACACCACTGGCTCAGTCAGCAGGATGATCTGGCTGAAAATTAAACCCATAATGAGGATGCTGAACTTTCCAGCTGGATCAGCCCATGGATGGGGTGGACCATGGGGCTGCATGGGTGTTGGTGCCATCCAAAGAGGCACAGCGCAGGGAGCACCCTGCTCATTTCAGCACTCCTGGTTTGAGATCACTGAAAGCCACTCATGACACCTTGGAGCTTGGCTTGAGGGAGTGGAAGATGCCAGTAACATTTAAGAGCAGCAGCTTGTTGAGAAGCTTTCAGGCATCATTTAATAAGCAACCAAAGGTCTTAGCAGTAGGACACTTGTGTCGTCAGCATCCTCCTCCTCCCCAGCTGTTGGTTTTCTACCCTTGAAATGTCCTGCAACCCCCACCTTGTGCTGTGCCCATCACCAGCATCTGTGTTGCCTCACAGCAGAGCCAATCTTCTGGAATAACGCTGCTGCTGGCATGGGGCTGGCAGGCAGCTCTGCAGCTGAACTGTTGTTGGATGTGGAACTAAGGCCTCCTGGCTCTGGGTTTAGTCCCTGAGTTTTCAAATAGGAAACAGTTAAATTACTGCAGGTTACAAATTGGGAACTCCAGCTTGTTTGTACTTCCAGTGACATGTTTTCTGCAAGGGAAAGAAATAAGGGTTTTCTTTTTTCACTCTAAAGCAGGCTGGTGTGGTTTTGTAGAAGGGGGTGCTGGTATTACTTAATAACCCTTTCTCATGTTTTCTTGGCTGCCAAATGAGAAGAAGGAAAAGTGGGTCTTCCTACTCTTTTAGCGGTATGTTTTTCTTCCCAGGAATTATCCTAGCATATAAAATGAAACAAGAGCCCTCAGACAGCACCAACACTTAGGGTTGGTCTAAGTGTGCTATTTAATGGCAATGTCTTGTTTTTTCTCTGGAGAGAAGAAAATGTACCCCATTAAGTGCTCATGTTACAAGTCCGCACCCTGGGGGATAAATATGTCAAATATTAATGCTGAGTAATTTTTAAAAGGTTCTGTGTGCATTTTATTTTAAGCATTCTGCAGATTATTCAAGACTGTTAAAACAAAATGCAATTGAGATCAGCTCATCCCATGATCAGTATGTGGTGACTTAAAAATCTGCTCCTACCCACCACCAGCACAGTTGTGCATCCGATCGGGGCATTGGTACAATAAGGAAATTGTAATCTGCTGCCATGGATCTGTAGTTAGACAAGATGTACAATTTACATAGACACTGGAGCGAAGGGAACACTCTAAATATCCTTTCACTCTAATACAGTCACATGCATTGCAAATGAGTTACTCTTTTGGAAAAAGAAGTCAAACCTGACTTGCATGGAAGTTCTCAGCTATTAACATCAGCGGAGCCAGGGACTCCAGCCAGAACTTCTGTGATTTCCTTGATACCCCTCTTAGTACATCACTCTAACTTTCCCATATGTGTTCTCTGATTTATAACACAGCAATACTTTATTTTGTAAAATTCTTTCATACACTCAGCTGTGCCAAAAGATTCATATGTTCTTGATTAAACAAATACCCCCTGTTCCAGGATTTCGGCTGTTCTGAGTCTGGCGGTAACTTTAGTGGAATGATGAGTGCGATGGTCGATCGTACAAGGTGGTGGAGAAGGACAACGTCCTGGCACTTATTGCTGCTGATCAATACGTTATCCTTCAGTTTGCAGAATGGAACTGCTTTTTCCACCTGCTGCTGCCGCATCTCATCCCAAGATGGGCTGAGCTCATCCATCAGCTGTGAAGTGCCGGTGGCTCGTGGTCATTTGTGAGGATGATGATGGTGGTGGTTTTGGATTTTAGTGGTGTTGGGAGGAGGATTAACAAGAATTTCATATCAACTCCTTCACAGGCAATTAGCGACAGCTGCTGCTAGAGAAAGGGTGTGATGATTAACACAGTGACCTTTGCAAAGATCAGCTTCTCTTCCTGGAGGGATTCCTTTTGGCTGGACTCACTAGCCATTAGCACTAGGCACAGAGTGGGATGCATGGGTGCTTTGGGGGTTGGTGGAACAAGGCCTCTGTTTTGCTGTTAACATAACTAGGTTGAAATAAGAAGGGGTTTCCTAGTAGACTGTGAGGCATTTGCTCTGCTTCAGGGTTTTCTGCTTCTTTAAAGCTACAGAGTTAGGTTTTGCCAGCACCCACAGGAACGTGGTCCTGTGCGCTCCAGACTTTAGCTGTTTCTTCAGGGCTGATTCGGTTCATGAGATTTTACTCACTAACTTTGGTATTTGTGGTGAGAACAAGGCGAAAGGGAAAGAAATCCAGTCTGGAGGTTTGCAAGTGGTGAGAGCCAAGCAAGTCCAATTTGGGTTTTTACTGTGTGTGATAGTTTGCAATCCAGCATGAAGCTGATGGCCACAAGTGACAAATAAAACAACCCATGGCATGGTCAGTGCCAAGAGTGATGTGCCTGGACCTTGATGATCCAAGACCAGGACTGACCACATATGCAAGCTCCCAGCTTTTCCCATTCTCCTTTCTCCCCCCTTTCTTTCCACCCCTCACCCAGGTCTGCCTCTGTAATGTCTTCACTTAAAAATCCTGTAGAGCTGCAATTATTACGAGGCGTAATGACCCATGATTTCTGTAATGCTTTATTTTGCTCACTTTCAGCATGTTTTTATTCCCCAATCAAATAAAGAGTATTAAAAAACCTACCAAGAACAAAGCCTTCACTTTCCATTTGTGGGAAAAATGCTTCGAAAGCTGTATTCATGCTACCCAGGTAAATAATTAGATTTTTAATGACTTAGCTTTGCTTTGAAGACGAAAGCTGTAGTGTTCCTAATTACGTTGTGAGGAGAGACACAGAAATTTGGGGGGTTTTCACCCAAGAAAAAGGTGGGGAAAGAGGACTGCCACCCCAGACAAGGCTGGGGACCACCTTGGTCTCAGCCCCATCTCGTGAGGCCTCTGTGCTTGCAGCACCTTGTTTCAATGTTTAAATTCATTCTTTCAGTGTTTTCCCATGACAGTGAATTGAGAGACATAATATACTTTCTCTGTGCACCACATTTCCTTTTATCAGTTTCGAATTAATATTTCAACTGAATGGTTACTCCTATATTTTGAGACAAGAAGAATGGAATTCTGTGATATATTTTCATTATATCACTCTGGTTTATATGCTTTTCATCATGAGCCCTATTATTATGCCCATCCTAAAATGAGTAATCTCATATATTATTTTCTTTCTTCATAGAGCAGGGTGGGTGTTTTTTCAGGCCTTTGATCATTCTCATCACCCTCTTCTAAAGCCCCTTTTAAGTCGGTAATAATGCTCCTTTTCAGATGAGGTGAAAACTATTCTGGGATTAGCCAGCATAATTTTAATAACGTTATAACCTTCATACTATTATGCCCTATCCTGTCCATTAAGCAGACTAACATCTTGTTTGCCTCCTTTTCCACCCCCCTTTTTCCCCTGGATTGCTGCTGCCCGAAGAGCAGCATCAAGATGCCGATGCTCTGGTCTCCTTCCCAGTTACTATTGTTAATTAAAACCCAGGTGAAAAACACCTTGCTCCCCCTGCCCCCAATTAATTTGTATCCATCAGCTTTGGTGTCAATTTGCCATTTTGTTGCCTTTTCTCCTGGTCATTGCTGGTTTTCTGGCTCTGAGGAGCTTACCTCTCTGTTAGCTCTGTATTTGGCTACTTCACAAATTCCTCTTGTTCTCCAGATCCTCACTAAATCTATTAGATGGTGAGTTTAATACCAATCCATATGGCTTCCTCTTGATAGTTAACCTTTTCCTATGATGAAAATTCACTATTTAATTCTGTCTTCTTTATCTTCAGCTCAGTGGCAGTATTTGCCCTCTTCCCTTCTCCTCCTTAGCTGTTTTACAGCAAAATGAATTGCCAGCTGTTTTCTCTGTTTTGTTAAATCCCTTGAATGGGTTGATAAAACCCCAGGAAAAATCAGGAGGACTAGTTCCTTTTGCAGAAGCTGGTGGTGGTTTATGCCTGCTGGGGGTTTCCTCACCTCCTGATGCTTTTGTTTGGGCAGGTAAAACCCAGGGGATTCACAGTGATCTTGGAGCTCTTTGTATCATTCAGTGTGATTCACCCTTGGAGCTGGGCTGCAAAAAGAGATCCCAAACCTGCTCTGCAGGTACTGGAGAGCCGTCTGATGGCTCCTGCTGCCTCCTCTGGCCTGATCCAAGATATGTGAGGTATAGGAGAAGGGCATCGCTGTTTGCTTTCCCAATTCCTGAGTTTCTACATCCTTGCTTTGGAGCCTGTACCCCTCCTGCAGCTCCCCGGGGAGTTTTTGAGTCTCGCCACAGGTGCCCCTGTGACCTGCTTTCCTTCTTGGATTTATAATGTTAAGATCTATGTTGTGGTTCACCATCCTCATAATGGGAAATCTACTCATCCCCAGCTCAGAAAACTTACTTCTTAGGACTTTAAAGCTTATTTTTGGAAGTATCTGTGTGAATGTTGTCTGAACTTGATCTGAGATGCAAACAGTTGCTCCTACTTTGAAATAATAAGGTGCAGGTGATATGTATTTTCCTCTCTCTTTCTGAGGACATATGGGCTGAGACAACACTAAACTCCACCAAGGAGACATGCAACAGGAATATGATCAAAACCTACTGCGGGAAAAACAAGAAATGGTGGCTTATGGGAGCCTGTGTTCCCTGAGTAGAGACCATCAGTGGAGAGATGCACTGCGTTTCTACCTCATTATGCAGAGCTCTTGAAATGTTGTTAAATATACCACAGGCTCTTCTTAAATGGCTTTATTAGAAAAAAGCCACACACCCCCCCCAGATTGCAGCTGGTAGAAGCACTTTCTTCATTTGAGGATCATCTTGTCAGACAGGCTGACTTTTAATAAGCCTTTTCTGCCAGCTGATGTGTGTGTTCAGCGTGATGGTGACAGAGTGGGGTACTCAAATCTAGCAGCCAACCCAGAGCAGTGCAAGACCCTCCATGCTGGTGGGCTGATCACTTCTGCTAACATCACCCGGCTGGGCAGCCAGCACCTTTTACTGGGTAAGGACATTGGGTACCTCTTTTTGTACCATGCCATAGACCCTGATGCTGCAGACGCTCAATGAGCAGTCAGGACAGTGCTTGAGCACAGGCTCTAGGTTGGAGTGTGGCAGTGGCACTGAGGAGTGCGTTTGGCTGGTGTAATTGAAATACATTAATGGACCTTATTCAGGATAGCACACACCTATGCTGCCAAAATATTTATGATTTTAGAAGATGAGTCTAAGGCTGGGTACAATGATCTGCTGGCTCATGGAAGCAGAGATGATGCATCTCTCATCTTGCTGGTCTTACAGGAGCACAGTTACTGTTTCTTCAGGTTTGAAGGAAAGGACCTGCTCAATCTTCATCTTGCCTGGTAAGGCAAGGACTTTTGGGGTATTTTAGATGCTCAACTATCCTTTTTCTTTCTGCCACTTAAGAGAACATTTTTAGTGTCGCAATTTAACCTGTAGCTCCATGTACCCCAGCAGAGTTGCTTCCCAGTGGCCTTTTGGGGGATGTGTTGAGGTTAAGTTCATGGTGAGTCTCTAAAGCTGTTTTCTTCCTTCTCAGCCAAAGAAGCAAATGGCAACATTTTGCTTTTAATGTTATTAAATGTTTATTATGGAGTGACTGCTGAATCCTGTGTAGCTGTGTGCAAAGTGTCTTAATACCTGTGTGTTTCACTAACCATCAGATTGCCATGTAAAGCAGGACTATCCTTTTTTGCTGAGTTTAATTCACCAACACGGCGCAGAAACTCCTAATATCCATTTTAATGGTCCAGTGAAATTCTGTTAGCAAAATGCCTAATGAATGCTGTGATTCAATCAGGGCAATCTAGAGTGTAATGTGTGGAGTGGTGCCAGCATTATATCAATCACTGAACATCAAAACATAAAAGGAAGAAAATCCCTAATCATCATCTAACTCCAGGAGTTGCTGTGAATGGCTGGGGATGAAGCCAAGCACCGGCAGCCTGGGATGGGGACAGGGATGGTGGTGAGCTGGGGAGGGATGGATCACCAGCTCTATTCCCTGGGCTTCACCGGTTGCATTTTTGGACTACACAGATGCTGTAGCCTGGGGAGGGGGTTGTTTGTGTGCTCCAGAATCCCCCCAGGGCCTTGCAAGTCCTAGAGGGGGAGTGGTTACTTATTAAAGGGGTGCTTTGAATAAAAGAGAATAGTCATTGCAGAGACATTTTCTGTAGGCAGTTTAGTTTTCTGCTCCAGCTCCCTTCGCAGTGTGAACTGGGGACTGCACTTTTTTTTCTGTCTCTTTGCCCTGGGAACTCTTGTAACAGACGGGTCAAAAGGTGCTCTCAAAGCCCAGATTTTATAAAGATAAACAGTTTAGTGGTTTGGGGGTTGTTTTTAGTTTTTTAAACAAAGTCTCTTGAAAGTCTTCCTAATGAGAAGCAAATCCAGCTAGCAAAGACTTTGTATTTGCTTTTGAAAAGATTGAATTGGAGGGAAAGCTTTGGCTTTGGCCATGGGTCTGCTCTGCTGGGAGAGGTTATCTACAGAGAACAAAACCAGAAGTAATTGGTCCTGAAATACGGACACGTTTAAAATGCTCTGCAGGTTCCCTGGGAGGTTGGAGTGTGAGTTGAAAGACTAATGCAGAATACAGAATTATAATATTCCTGCCTGTATATATATATAAAGAGATATATATAGACATATATATAGATATGGAAGACTGTGAGATTTCATGGTGGGGTTTTATTGGCACTGGTCTGATTTTGTGTCCATCTGCTGGTTTAGGATCAGATTAGGTATTTTGCTTTCACTCAAAACCTGAAAATGGATAAGCTGTGTGGACACAGATGTCCCAGCCTTGACCTCTGCAAGCCTGGTTTGCACTTAATAGTCACTTAAATAAGAATGAAGCCACAGAATTCTCCATCACTGAGAAATACTTGTTCCTAAATGCATGCTGTCTTGGATGGATGAAAACCTTTGGGAATGCTGCAGATCAGCTCTGCGGAGCTCCTATGAGGCTCCTGGGGAGCAGCCCATGCGCCCTACAGTGTGTGCCCATCACTGCGCACTGCTGCATCCTGCCTCCTGGGGAAGGAGCCCGTTCAAGCATCCCTGCCTGCTGCTTCACCAGCAGTTCCTGCTGTCACCCAGCAAACCCAGCACAGGGTTCTCAGCTGGCAGCCGTGGCCAGGCACAGCCAGGGCAAGAGAAGGGAGCAGAGGGGGACTGTGGGTCAGTAAGTGATGCTCAGCTGGATGCTTCCTATGGCCACTGCTCCCCCCTCCAGGGATACACCCCCAGATCCGCTCCCACAGCACTGGGATGGACAGATGGAGGCCAGAACTCAGCTGTGTCCAGTGCTGCCTTCTCTGGCCTGCAGAGACACAGCCTGTTTGGAGCTGCTGGATGCACGCTTGGAGCCTTACAGCCAGCCTGTTTCTAAAGGCAGCTTTGCAAAAGACCATTGGGTGCAAATATTAAGCATGACAAGGTGAGAAATGGGTTATTCGCAGGGCACCGGGCATGCACGATGTGTGCTGCAAGTTTGAGAGGATTTTGGTCTCCCAGCTGTGTCCTGCGGATGATTGCCTAACTCTCGACTTTCTTTCTTTATTAAACCAGTGTATTTTAAGCCTGAAGCAATGTGTTATCTCACAAGAAAAAGTAAGCTGAGTCTTTTTTTTTTTTAATATAGTTATAGCTATAGGAGTTTTTATCCTGCAGTGCTTGAGTCTGGAGATATTTTAAGAGCTCTGCTATCTTGTGCTGGGAGGGAATACAATAAATATGTAGATAGGGAGTGCTGCTGCTTTGAAAGGTAAGTAAAGGGTCTGTGCTGAACTGACATGAGCTGAAAAATCTGTTCAGCCTAATTAGCAGCAAATCACTTCTGTGTCCAACCTTGCTCGTAGAGATGGGAACTGGTTCCCTCCCCCTTTATCCTCTGATGTCCTTCGTGGCTTTTCAGAGAGCCCTGGCTGAGCGGCTGAGGGTTTTTGTGAGGACGGCAGATCCGCATCCATGTGTCTGCGCAGCCCGGCGAGCCCAAAATGGCATTACTGGGAATTCATGGGAAACTGTACACCCATCCTGGGCTTTGTCTCAGACTGTTGGAGCTGTCACCGGAACCAGTCATGATCGATCAGCTTTTAAATTTCATGAAATTTTAATTAAAGAATGGAAAGCCTCCGAAGACAGCACAGGACAAGAGCACTGGAAACAAATACAATTTCACTTCCAACCATTAGCTAGAAAAGCAGTAAATGGTTGACTGCACATCACCATTGCAGTTCTAATGAAAAGTACAGCTCTTGGCTTCGGCAAGCAGGTCATTAGTGACTGAATAATCAGTGACATTTCCCTTCTAAATCTGACACAAACGAAGTGCAGTGCTCTGGAAAAAGCCATTAAGTGCAAAGCCTTGCCTTTACTGTGCTTCCAGGTATTGCAGGACGAGATCTAATGGCAGCCTTTAGCTGTGATTTGGCTTTGATAGCATCCATGGGATAGTAACCCCCTGGTATGCTGAGCCAAATGCTTCCAGTCTTGCACAGGCACAGTTCCTGCTGCCATCACATCTTGCAAAGACAGAAAGTGAGACTTGTTCCTTGCTGCTGTTCTCAGAGGCAGCCAGTAAAAGATACAAGTAGGAAAACCTATAATCTAGAGTACTACTGGGAAGCTGAAAGGTTTATTCCGTGTCTGAGAGGTGCCAGCAGGTAAAGCTCTAGCTCATCATGGAGTCAATTTAAAGCCTGACATCCCTCTGTGAATTCCCATGCCAGCTCCCAGATTTTTGTGCACATTCTTCAACGTTTTCTCAATGGGAGTGGAAAGCGAGTGGCACCACACAGGAAAAAGGAAGGACTGGTCTTGTTTATGTCTATCCCTCAGCTCTCTCTGAATAACGTGTTGTCAGATGGACGGAGTCATCAGATGGGTGTGACTTCCTCTGCTCGCTCTCCACGTGCCAGTGCCTTTGAAAATAGCACTGAAAGGTTAATAGGAGCCAGAAGGCCTTGGGGGGATCCCTTGTGCTGAAGCAGGGAATCTTTAAGAGGGTTTTTTTGAGGGGGAAAGAGACCTCATAGGGGAAACTTTTCCTAGACAAAAGCATTAGTGGGAGCTGGATTGGGAAGCACTGTTGTCTTGGAAACTCTCTGCTTTGGAGCTGGGTATGTCTGATCTTCAAAATTCCTTTTTCTTTATGGACCCCAAAATAGAAGCAGTCAGTGTATCTTTTTTCAATGGCTCTGATTTATATTTAGCCCTGTGTTGGGAAGGTCCAGTGCAGTGGTTTTGGCCATTAGCTCTCCTGGCTGTGGGCTCTCTCATTAGCTCTCCTGCAGACCCTGGGCTAAAGGTCTACTAGTCAGGGAAAATCTGTTTTGAGTATAGTCCTGTGAGTTATAGCCTTCCTAAAAACACATGAGTGACCACAGATAAAAGTAGAATTTTTTTTTAATGAGTAGTTTCATTAATAATGGGGTAAAAAACAGCCCAGGAAAGTTCATTAGTGGCTAACTGATTCCACTCCCAGCTATTGTATAGTTAGTTCCAGCTGAAAGCTCTTGGTAGTTTTATTGCTTTAAGAAGGCATGCTGATAAGATGTTGTTTCAAAATAAAAAGCTTTGTTACCCTATCAAGTTTATTTTTTATATATTACATTTATGATACATCCTTAAGATTTATATCCAAACACGTGGATTTATATAAGCATCCAGACAACTATTTCCATGTGATATTCTTTACCCCGCTGTGTTTCAGATAGGTTCCAAAAATCCCTTTTGGCTGTTAGAATTTGAGGTTCTGTTCCAAAGCTGGAGGAGGTGCTGCCTCCTCCCTGCCCTCGTCTCCCTGCAGAGCAGCATCCCCTTGCCAGTATCTGGCTTTCCATCACTCACGGTCATCCATGAGATGCCCTGTGCCATCTGTAGGAGACCTTCAAGATGCTGTCCAGGGATTCTCCCAAATTACCCACTTGAATGCCCTTTGATGTGTACTCTTAAAATGCTTTCCTTTGTGTGCCATAAGGAAGCCAAAGCAAGGAGCAAGGTGATTAAAAATATTGATCTTCCTTGGGTTTGTCATGGCTTTAACAGGCCATCACCACCAGTGCTTTCAGTTCTTTCTCACTTGACTCTGATTCCCTGCTGCTCACTCCAGCAGTCACCATCACACACACCCAAACTTCTGGAGGTCCAGAGAGATGCAGAATATTGCTTGTAAAATCAATGCCAGCAGCTGACTCCCCTTTCTGAGTATAGAGTGAAGAACTAACTACCATGCAACTTACTCTTTGCTGTGTGCTTCGATCACAGAGAACCAGACTGCATTTCTATGTGACCTGGAAACCAAAGTTTAAAGAGAAAACCAGGAGAAGCTTTTTAATGGTAGTTCTATGGCTTAAACTGCCCCCTCTGCAGCCCTCTCGCTAACCAGTGTGCTGGACCACAGCTCCCTAAATCCACATGGACTGTGGAGGCAGGGGAGGTATGAGTGATGAGCATTGCTTGTATGGCTTGAAACCCTTCGGAGCACAGAGGAGAAAACTTCTCTCTCTTTTCCACCTGCAGGTGACGTTGTGGACATCTACCAGCGGGAGTTTCTCGCCCTCCGGGACCGGCTGCACGCAGCCGAGCAGGAGAGCCTGAAGCGCTCGAAGGAGCTCAACCTGGTCCTGGAGGAGATCAAGAGAGCGATCTCAGAGAAGCAGGCCCTGCGGGATATAAACCGGACCTGGAGCAGCTTATCTGGTGAATAAACAGAGACGTTGAGGATCTCGGGCTGTGTGGAAGCTGTTGCTAATGAGGAGGTAGAGAGGTGTGTGCGCGTGTGTGCAGGGCTGCGGACAGGACGTGCTCTTCTCTCCCCAGCAGCAGTGAATTGTGGAGTTCAGAGGGACTTGGGAACCCTTAAACTCCCATTTAATTAGAGGTGCACAGTCATCATTAAACACTGAGATTTGCCCGTTTGCTTGCTTACAAGCTTTTTTTTCCTTGCAAGTCATACATGCCTTTTCCTATGGCGGTATTGAATCCATATGGAAAATGGGTATCCAAAGAGAGCGGGCAGGAAGGAGTTAGGCTGGCTGAGCACCCCGTACCCATTTGTTTGTTCTTTTTTCTTTAAGTTGCATAGTTGAAGAAAATTGGATCTCTACAGAGAGATCCGATTTGACCTTCATTTTATCTTCATTCTCCCCCGACATCCCAAATATTTTGGGACTTCTTCAAGGCCCTCATGGCTCCTGCTGTACTTTTTTTTTTGGGTTTGTGGTAGCATGTTAAAGGTTGGCCTGATTTTTATAACCCAGCAGTAGTCTCGGGTGGCCAGGCTGCTCTAAAAAGGCTTCTTGCCTTGCAGTCTCTTCCTACCTACCGTGCCTTGCAATTGATTCCCTTTTCCTTTTTAAGACGAAACCAAGTTAAAACTGTGGAATATCACCAACAAGAATGTGCTGCACCTTCCCACCATCTTCCATCATTTGCCACATTTGCTGTCAAAGGAGAACAGTCTGCAGCCAGCCGTGCATGTGGGACAGGGGCGCACTGGAGGTAAATGGGAATTAGTGCTGCTTCTGGTGCTCTTCCTCACCTTGATGCCTGTCCCTCCCCTTTCCTCCGGGCCTGGCTGTGGTATGGACATGAGCAGGGCTGGAGGAACGGCTGCATGCATCATGCAAGCTTCCTTGGTGACACGTGGGGTGGGTAAGTCATGTCACGTCTGCAAGTCTATGGGGAAGTGCTGTCTATGCTCTTGACTGGCACCGAAATGTTCTCGATGCTTCTGCCAGATATTTTTTGCTGCTTTCCATCTCCAGAGTGCTCTAGACTTTGCCTGGAAGGTGGTCAGATGAAAGCATAGTTTACAGGGTGTTTCATGGAGACTTTCAGGTCGTCATAGGCAACAAATCCCATCTGAAATAGGACTTTGGTTACTAGATGATTCCCCCCTGCTCCCAAATCCCAAAGCCAGAGAACTGACTTGCCCCTCCTAAACTGAGGTGCTTCTGGCCATGGAAGGGATTTGGAGAACAAAAGTGATCTTGAAGCTACCATTCACAGGCTGAAAAGGCCCCTAGGAAGAGGGAGGGTTTGGGTTGTTTCCTTAGACACGAGGCTTGAGGGAGAAAAGAGGTCTGTCTGACTGCCATGGGTGCCCTGCCAGCCTGGCACACTGGGGTGCTGCTGGTTGGTGTTGAGATGGGGGACAAGAGTATGGGAACCCTACGTAGCCCAGGAACCTGCCAGCCTGCTCATCACTGCTGGTGTTTAATGGTGGAGCGTGGCACCAAGCAGGTGCGGTCGTGGGAGCAGAGCAAAGAGTCTTGTCCCAGCACACCCCTCTCTAAAATCTCTCCATGGCCCTGGGCAGTGTCCGTTGTGATGGGAATCCCCAGCGTGAAGCGGGAGGTGCATTCCTACCTCACCGACACCCTCAACTCCCTCATCTCGGAGCTCACACAGCAGGAGAAGGAGGACTCTGTCATCGTTGTCCTCATTGCTGAGGTAAGACAGAGCTTTGCCTGTTTACCCCATTTCCCTGGCCCCCATCCCATCCCATCCCATCCCACTGTCTGCCAAATTCAGTGCCAAACAGGATGTCTGCCCACCTGCAGGTCAGCTCTGCTGCTTGTTGGTGCAGATAAGCCCAGCCTGGGGCTGCTGTCTGTATTAGGTGCATCCTGCCCAAAACGAAACAGTGGTTGGGACATAAGAGGGTCGGGATGTGAGCAGGCAAACATGTTGCGTTAGTAGCTACCAGTGCAGCACATCCATTTATCTTTTCCATCTAAATCGGGATGGTTCTTGCAGGGTGCTTGAGTGGTTATTCCCAAAATGTGCTGGAGCATCCCCATGGCCATGTCTAGGGGAGATCTCAGACCTGCTTCTGAAGCAGTTTTGTTTCTCTGCATACCTGTGAGACAGCACTAACACCCCTTCAGAACCAATCAGCAGACCCAAGAGTCTGCTGATTTGGGGCCGTGATTAATATGCCTCTTTGTACTGGTATCTGGAGCCCAGAATCAGTTGCTGAATCCAAGGGTTAAAAAGCCTTGATACATTAATCCACAAGAGCTGCTTTGATGTATGGGTTTAGATGGTTATTTTTCTCCGTGGCTTTCCCCTCAGGATTATTTTCTTGAGCCTGAAGTGCATTTGTCTAAATTTCCAGAAATCGGTGAGAAGGATAAACCTCAGTTTATCAGCATGTTACGGGGAGCGGAACAGAGATAAATGTCTGGGTTTCCTGCCTGTTTACCCATAACGTGATGTTTTGAGTAGCATTTGGCCTTCAGGTCTCTGGCTGGTATTTTGTACAAGGAGAAGGTGTGCACAGATGGGTGCAGCCCAAAGTGCCCGGGATGAGGTTGAATCCTGGTCATCCCTTTGAGCCAGGGCAGGTTTGTTGGCTGAGTTCACAGCAGGTGAGTTAAAGCAGGAGATGTTTTAAGCAGCTTGACCAAAACCATGTCCTGTTTTGGACTGCAGCAATGTTGTTTGTAGTTAACTTGCTGTGATGGCAGCTCCTGACTTTCCCTGTGTACCTGTGATGAGGGAAGCAAACAATGAATACATTAATTCTGATTCTGTGAAGTGCAGGAGCACACGTGCCATATCCCAGCAGCAGTGATGGTAGATGCTGCAGATCACCACCACCATCTCTGTCTTCTCTTGCCAAGCTTGCTCTTGTAGCTACACAACATACTCTTTCCAAGTGCTGACCACCACCATGCCCACTCTGTCTCTTCCCAAAGTGTTTCTTGATGCACTTGCACTTGGCATTGCTTATAGAGCTACTCAGGCACAGGATAAAGAGTAAATAGTAGAGAGGGTGGTATGAACCTGGAGTGGACACTGGAGAATTTGGAGACTCAGGACAATAAGTGGGGCAACTGAATGTCCTTTTTGGGATGGGGACTTCTCATTTCTGACCCATTTCTAGAATGGGTCTCATTTCTAGATGTGGGTCTCATCCACAGTGGCTGGGCAGCCTAGGAAAGCTGGGGCTCCTTGGCTGATGGAGGGGAGCCCCGGGGTGAGCTGAACAGCTCGGCTGTCACCAGCACATGATGACCACTGCAGCGGCAGCCGGGCGCTCAGAGCAGAGCTGTGTGTTTGCTCCCAAAGCCAGGAGTTTCTTTCCTGTCTTTGTTTTTCCCGTTGCTGTTTTCGTGGTAGCACTGGGGTAAGAAATCAGTCCAGCACTGGGAGCCTGAGCCTTGTTTGGGAAAGGGACCTTTTACCTCCTGAGAAAAAAACCCTCCCTTGTCACTGTTCCAGTGTGGAAACCCTGTCCTCAGCCTGACGCATGCATCCCCAGCATCTCACTTCTCACCTCTGCCTGGCGCCAAGTGCAGCAGCAGCTGATCCCGGCTTCTGCGATGCTGCGTCTGCAGATCCACCCAAGACACGCGGTCCCATGATCCATGCGACTGCCCAAAACAATGCCAGCATCAGGAAGCAGGAACAGTTTTTGCTTCTGGGGCTCCTGCCCTTTGTTCTTGGATTTTGTTTTCCTGGTCACCGTGCAGATGGTTTCTGTCCGGTGCCTGTCCCTGTGTTTGCACTTAATCTCGGCTGCAGGTAGCTGTGTGCGGCACTGATGACCTTTGCCTCCCGACTGTTATGGGTTGCCAGGTTGATTGTGGGAACAAACTGTTTTTCTAGGATGAAAAGCATCAAAATGAACCTGAAATGGAAAATGAATGCGTAGAAATAGAGCCCTCTTTTCCACAAGAGGGGCGGGGGGAGCCTTTTCTGCCAAGAGTATTTGCTTGGATGAAAGCCAGTGTGTAGAGAGAAAATAAATAGCCCAGGAGTTAACACTTCGTGCAATCGCTTGGTGCTGGCAGGGGCAGAAGTGCCAGGAGAGAGCACATGGGGAAGATGTGCAGGGTCTTGAGTCCTTTGGGGTGGATTTTGGTGTGTGATGCCTTTGGTTAACACTGGCCATAAAGGAGGGCTCCTAAAAGTCCATCAGCATGGGGAGAGCGGTTAAATGGGATGAAAGGAGACATGAAGATGAATAAAGATGGTACCGAGGTTCTGGCAGTACCCCTGGAGCATGTTGAAGGGGATTTCTGAGCCACGGGGAGCAGAGGCTGAGGCTGAAGGATCTAACAGTGCTTATCTTCTGCTTTCAGACGGACCCGCAGTACACAGCCGGAGTGGCAGAGAACATCAAAAACTTGTAAGCAGTTCCAAATGACTACAGCAGTACAGTCTGTGCCTGTCGTGAGGCCAGGGAACGGCTTCATTAAGGAGAAAATACACACTTTGCTGCTTCCTTTTTGGTTGTTTTTTTGTTGTTGTTTTTTGTTTTCCTTCTATTCTTAGACTCTGCACTGTCTTTGCTATTGCTGCTTCCACTTTCTGCTTGTTCTAAGATGCCTCCCGTGTGTAGCTTCCAGTAGGCTGCTTTGTGCCTGCAGTATGTGACACACGCAGTAATGCTGTTTCATTTTGCTCTTTCTGTCCTGTGGTGTTGTGAGAGGATGGATTATTTAGATTTCCAGCAATCCTGGCAATTGTTTCTGTGTCTAGTGCAGCCCTCTACCTGCTCTGTGGAGTCAGAGCAACCGGGCAGTGTGGTAAGCACACCCGAATGCTCCTGCCTTCTTTTGCTTTAAAATCCATGATCCATTTTTCTTCCCGCTCCAGCCTGTTTGTTTTTCCCTTGTTCTAGCCACTAGTTACATTAGTCTCTTACACTAGCTGCTATTTATGTCCTGGAGTCTTAGTGGCTTTTGCAGCTTCGTCTGTGGCTGCTTAAGCAAAAGCCAGTGATGGATTTTTAACCGTGAGCTGGTCCAGGCGTTAACAACATCAGAGCTTGGAGGCAAAAGAAAAAGGTGGTGAGAGAAGAGGCTGTGACTCCCGTCCAGCTCCTGTGATTGCATGTTTCTAAAGGACTACACTCGCTGTAAGGAGGAGATGCAAAAGGGCAGCACATCCGTGTCCCAAGCCGATGATGGGAGAGGGGCTGGGGTGTGCGTCGGAGGGTTGTGTTCCCGGGCACTTGTAGAAGAGCTGAAACAGAGCCCTCCATCTTGCAGTGCAGGAGCTGGCAGAGCTCCCCTCCTTCTGCTTGCTGGCAGGAGGACGCACTTATCGGGGGATAATGGACTGATTGTCCGATGGATCCTGATGAAATTACTGGGCGCTGCTGCAGGGAGCGCCTCTGTGTAGAAGGCCTGAAACTTTAATTGACTTAATGATTTGATTTCTTGCCATCCCCCTCTCCAGCACCTCCTGCCCCTCCCTCTTTCACTGGAATGATTTCTCTTCCAAATTGAATTGAGGTGGTGTGGGGCCAGGGCAGGCTGGGCTTGGATCGCAGAGGGGAGAAAGCAGCGGCTGCTTCGTACAGGTTTTATCAGCTCAGTGAGAAGCATCTGTTTCACTGCTGCCCGAGGAAGGGGAGATTTGATAATGTCAGCTGAAAATCTTGCCAGTCCCAAAGAGGGAATAAGGAAGGGAAAAATAAGTGAGAAGTTTTTGGCAATCTCACTGCTTTGTCTCCCTCTGCCCCATCTCCCGTCCTCCAGGCTCTGCACAAACAAAGGAAATCAGCCTTGCACCAAATGTTCTCAAAAAGCAGTGTAAAAATAACTGGTTTTCCTGCTTATCTCTCACAGTCACAGTCATCTCTGGCTGTTACTTGCCAGGCTCTTGTAGGTACCCATTTTTCAGATGGGTGACATTTTTTTCCTGTTTGAGTTTGACTCTTTAAAGGCTTCTCAACCACATTATAGGGAAAAGAGATGCTGATTTTATCAGCTTTTTTTTTGCTGGTTGTCCTAACTACAGCACAGCAGTGGTTTAAGTTACTTATCAGAAATGCATAACAATCTCTGCAGAATGGCTTTTAATGACTGATGCATTTGGAAAAGTCTCTAAATGTCAGGAATGACGGCAAGTATTTCTTTGGTGCGCCAGTCTGTGGGTCCATTTAATCCTATAGAGAGTTCCTGGTCCTCTTGGCTGGTCTTAAGAGCTGACCTCTGTGTGCATGCAGGAGGGAGGAGGGATGCTGGGGGCGGAACATGTAAATGTGGGGCTATTGGACACCATGGGAAGGAGAGAGCAGCTTTACAACTCCGTGGCAGTCCCTGCTGATGTCTTTTGATGAGGCCTGGGAGTGCTCTTGCTGCTGGGGAGGTTTTCTCTTAGAAGCTGTGTTTTTTGTTTGGTTCTGCAGCTCAGTGTTTACCCAGTGATTTGGTCTATGAAATGATGTGTCAGACATGGTGTTTGTTTACTGCTGCTTTTCTCCCTCAGATTCCCAAAGGAAATACACTCAGGTCTCCTGGAGGTAATTTCCCCATCTCCGCATTTCTATCCTGATTTCTCTCACCTGCGGGAATCCTTTGGGGACCCCAAGGAAAGAGTCAGGTAAGAATCAGTGAGCTTATAAACAAGCCAGCCCTGAATTAAGTAACTGCAGCATCTCTCCTGCTGACTCCAGCAGGGAAAGCTCTTCTGCAGGGCCAGACAAGACCCTAAACTTGCTTTATCGAAGGATGTGGTGTGGGGGTATGAACTGGCACCAGCTTTGCAGGACTTGCCTTGTGATGTGGTTATTTTAACCCAGATGATGGTCATTTTGGAAGTCCCTTAGTTACTTGGAAGTAACTCTTAGCTGACCAGTTTGAGACCAAAAGGGAGAGGCCGTATGCTGTTCCCTGCTCCAAGACCTGTGTCACCTTCCCAGCTTAAAGGCTCCCCCCAGCAGCCTGGTATTCCAGGAGAGATCGGCGCTCCCATCGTGTTTGTCTCTTGCAGGTGGAGGACAAAGCAGAACCTTGACTACTGCTTTTTAATGATGTATGCCCAGTCCAAAGGCATATATTACGTGCAGGTGAGTTTGGTGCTGGGGGTGGCGGGGAGGTGGGTGTACCTGTGAGTTCAGTGTGGCTCATATCCAGCTGAGGGAGGGCAGACAGCGTGTCCAGTTGTGTGATGCAGCAGAGTGGGAGCAGGTTGTAACTGGATAAATTCAAAAGCTGGGATTCTAAGATGCTTGAAACTTGGAGACGTCCCACCGAGGGAGGGTAGGAACCCTTGATTCGTTTATTTGTTAGATTGGGTGACAAAAATCTGCTTGGAGCATCTTCTGAAATAAACTAGGTCTGTGCCAAAGCTTTCGTCTGGTCTATGGCGTGATTGCTCTGCATGGAGAGGCTCTTACTGGAACCTGGGTGGATCATTAGCACTGAGTGTCCTTTCCTCTTGCAGCTAGAGGATGATATTGTGGCCAAACCAAACTATCTCAGCACGATGAAGAACTTTGCCTTGCAGCAGCCCTCCGAGGAATGGATGATCCTGGAGTTTTCTCAGCTGGGGTTTATTGGTAACGTTCTCTCCTGCTCACCCCCGTCCCATCAGGCACAGGCACACGTAACTGCTGGTTCTTGCAAGCACTTACGCTCTTGATCCAATGAGTTGTCCCACAAGATAGTAAAATACTTGGACTTGATCCCTCCCTATTTTTGCGATGACCCTTGTGTTTGCACACAGCAGGTACTGCTGATGCTCACTTTTAATAAACATAAACCTGATCACTGGCCCAGCCGACAATCGAACTGCTTAGATGTGACCAGTAGCTTTTAGGCTGGATGTGATCTGGAGTTGCCTAAGAGCGTGCAAAAGGAAGTTTACATCAGCACAGAACTATTTTGGGAACAGCAGTACATGGTTGCATTAGCAGCTTGATCTGTTACTTTGGATACTGGTTTGACTGGCTTAAAACTTGTAGTTTTCAGGGCAGGAAATGGCCTGTCCGGCAGCTGGCTGAACCTTTTTTACCCTCATTCCTCACTACTGAATAGGAGAGTTTTAGACTTTCTGATACTATTATGACCTGTGAGACTCTAATGCTTTCTGATTCTGCAATGAGTATTAAATCCAGAACTGTATTAGTAATGCCAGCAGTACTGGTACATAAACCAGAGCTGCATGCTATTTCCTTTACGTAGCGAGATGGGCACATCCAGCCTCCACAACCCAGTCTCCCAAGCTTTTTTCCTTCCCAGCTCTGATTCTTGACCATTTTATACCATAACTGCTCTCTTTTTAATTTCTTTGTAGGAAAAATGTTCAAGTCTCTGGATCTGAGCTTGATCGTGGAGTTCATCCTGATGTTCTATAAGGACAAACCCATTGACTGGCTGCTGGATCACATACTTTGGGTGAAAGTCTGCAACCCTGAGAAAGACGCAGTAAGTAAACAACCTCTGTTGAAGGGAAACCTTCTGTTGCGTGTGGGCAAATGTGCCCTTGGTCTGTGTGTCCAGAGGATCTTTCCTGTGAGCTCTGGTGCTCACTGGCTTTGCACCGAACCGTGCCATCCCTGGGGAGCGTGCTGGAGGGTGTCCTTGCAGATTGTGTAAGCAAAGACCTGGGAGTTCAGGCTTTTGTAGTCTGCAGCTGCCAGCAAAGGCATTATTTCTGCGTCTGAGCACTAACAGGGTATTCCTGCTCCAGTCCTCGAGGAGAGTAGCCATTCCCCATTCTTCTGTGCTGCTTTTCGTTCCGGTGTGCTTCTCTCCCTGAAGCTCTTCCCTGCTCACTGACTATAACCCCAGAATAACCCTCTGGCTCTGGGCTCGTGTGCCATACCCGCCTCAGCACACACGCAGCCTGCTCAGACAGCTCACCCCAGATGACCCAAGCGCAAGCCCGCCGTGCATAGTGTCCCAGAAAGAAGCCAGAGCATGCAAAGCTCTTGTCAGGGTTTCTAGGAGGTTGCAGAGAGGTGAAATGGGCTCCATCTTCATGCTGCTATCTTGTTTGAGGAGCCGTGTCTGCACAAAGCCTTGCAGGCAGCAGCACAGAAGCCCCCGTGCCCTGCGGAGGTTGTGCTTGAACTCCCATCGGAGCAGCAGTGAGGGACTAAAGCGAGTGGGAATTGCAGAGGAGGAACGTGTGTGACAGCAAATGTAAGATGAGCTCATCACCAGATACTCTCTTGTCTGCTTTATGAACATATTGTATTTACTCATATGCTTGTTTGCCCTCCTCCCCCGGCAGAGAATGAGCAGTAGAGTCCCCGTGCAGTTGAAGCCAGTTGCTTAGGACAGAGCTCATGGTCACAACTACTTTGTGGTGGCAAATGCCAGAGCAAATGGTCACCCTGGGTATAAATACTGTATTTGTGTGTTTTGGGGACAGGGCATCCTCAGGGCTCTGCAGAACTGAGGTAAACGTGTTTTAATTTGCTCTGATCCCTGGTTAAAGCTGTGTCATCAGCTCAGTCCCCCATGTGTAGCAAGACCAGTCTCGGTTGGTGTGGTTGCATCCTCCTGGGAGTTCAAACCATGTGTTCAAGTGTGACAGAGCAATCCCCAGCCCTGTCTGGCAGCCCCCAGGGTCCTCACAGCTGTGGGTGAAGGCAGGGTGGTGGGATGCTGGGATGGAGCTGGGAATGATGCCGCTGTCTGTGTCCCCCTGCCTTCAAAATCCTCAGCTTGAGTGTAGATTAAATGCAGATCCTGCTGCGCAGGATCATCTTCTCCTTAGCTCATCTTCGCTCATCTTCTCCTACCTGGCAGAGCCCAGGTTTTCCCAGGGGAAACCGCGGACCTCTTAAATGTGTTGCCTTTTTAAAAATTAACCTACTTTCCGTGTGGATTTCTGGCTCCTTTCCCCCACTGTTTGCATGATTAACTCTGCACAGCGCCCTTTCAAACATGACTTCCCCGTCTAAATCCCACTGTGCAGAATCAAATTGGTAGCGGGGAGGAT
The DNA here is from genome assembly GCF_000696875.1 of Nestor notabilis. Lineage (NCBI taxonomy): Eukaryota > Metazoa > Chordata > Aves > Psittaciformes > Psittacidae > Nestor > Nestor notabilis. The sequence goes on along the minus strand of NW_009917884.1, from coordinate 37,826 downwards.
ACGTCTTTTTTGATTGAAATTTTGTTTGACCTGAGCTTTTGGTAAGTACTTTGCCTGCTCTGGATATATTCTGCTTTTTCTTTTTCAACTAATTTTAGATTTACCTGGGCTAGAGCTGTGTGAAAGGATGACCTTCTTACCACCAACAGAGCCATTCCCCCTCCTGGCTCAACTGAGACAACACTGCTTTCAGCAAGTGCTTCTTTAGGACAAGGGGAAAAGGGAGAAAGAAATCAAGCGATGCTGTAGCTCCCTCTGTTCCCCTTCCTCTTCCTCTCCCCATCCCGAGTGAGATCACACCTGATGGGTTGCATCTAGGATTGCTGGCAATGAGTAGCCATAGTCATTAGCATGGCTAGTTTTAATTTCTTTAATGTAACATGAGCTGGATCAGGGGATTATCTCCTCTGCAGCTCACACGGGTCATGCCTGGAATTTCCCAGCTCCCGGCACTGCCCATGCAGGCAGCACATCATGGGGGCTCTTTGTGGCTGGCATTGCCTGCTGTGCCCCGCCTGGTGCCAGGGTTTCTCTGTCGGCTGTAGGAGCAGATGGTGGCAGGGGTGTGCATGAATTTCATCCCAGGGAAAAAGCAAAAGTCAGAACCTGCTCCCCCAAACTGAGAGAAAGCTACTGGTTTTAAACGTGACTTCTCATCTCCATGCTCTCAGGGGTTTTTCCCTTTTGTCCTTTTTTTCCCATTCCATCTCTCTCCCTCCACTCCATGGAAAATCGCTGCTGGATCAGAGTTGCATCTCCCAAGTTTATTTACATGGTGAGATGAGTGTGAAACAGTCAAACAGCTTTGACAATGGCACGTGCCAGACATCTGCTTAACAGCACCTGCCAACAAGCTGAAAACTGCCCGTCTGGAAAGAGCCCGCGCCTGCTGCCTGTTCACTTAGGCTCTGAATATCCCTGGACTTAATGTACTTCAGACACTTGTGATCCCAAGCTCCAAGTTGTAGGAATAAGGCTTTCCCAATGAGCCAAGGACAAAAGAAACTAAATTCTCTGACCGTCCCTAGCTGACAGCACAGAGATTTGCTCAGCTTTGCTAAGCTATACTTGGCAAGGAGAAATCTGGCACATAAACCTGGGCACTGCGGCTGCCTGGCGAGTGAGTGGCCAAGAGTTACAGTCAGGTTCCTCCAGAGTGTGGTTAGAAGCCCTCTTATCAAATGAAAGCCAAACCAGCACAGAAGGGCACAGAGATGGGGAGGCAGGGATGTTTATCACTCCTCCTTGTCCATTCTTGTCGTGGGTCACAGTTGACTGCAGATGTTTAAGTTTGGGGCACTGAGGGATTGTCTCGTTTCAGAAACACTGTGACAGGCAGAAGGCAAACCTGAGGATCCGCTTCAAGCCCTCGCTCTTCCAGCACGTGGGAACCCACTCCTCCTTGGCTGGGAAGATACAGAAGCTGAAGGTGGGTACCAGCAGTCTGTCCAAGCTGCAGATGGCCTTTGTGCCAGGCCTGGCCTGCAGGCACCCAGGAACTGGCTGCTTTTGGTGTGGGACATCAGTGGTGGTGTTTTATTCTGAATTACAGTGAGCTCATGTGGCTCCTTCTCAGAATGGCAGTGTCATGTACCAAGAGTCACTGCAAGCTTTTGAGTCCCGGCTGCCCATCCTGAGTGTCAAACCATGATCCAGGCAATCGATTTCAAAGCATCTACTGGAAAACCCTGGAAAACTCCTGGGTCGGTCTGACTTCCTTTCCACCCCACTCCTTGTTCCTGGGGTTTGCTGATAGGTGAACTAGAGTTCAAATTGTTTGTGTGTTTAAGTATCAACAAAATCAAGCTTCCCAAGGCTGTATGTGCAGGACCCATAGACACATCCTTGGGCTGTGCCCAGTCCTCTCTGTGTCTGATCCCCAAGTAAATGATTGATGTAATCCAGTTTGTATCAGTGCCCATCAGGCTGTGTAATCCAGTGTTTTACGCTGTTGTCAGCCTCCCAGCAACCTTCTCTTCAGGTGTAAGGACTGTTTGCAGCGCTTCTGGGACAGGGATGCTTGGACAATGAAGGGCTCCTTGGTGCTGGATCCGAGTGCAGAGCAGTGGTGCTTCTCTGTGCTGCCTCTCCTGACGTTGTGTCCTCCTGGGATCCAGCCACGCATTGCCTGTCTGGTGCCTTTCCCAGATCACTTCCATCCCTCATCCTTCCGTGCTGTGAAAATAGAGAGCTTTCAGTGTGCAGTGCCTTGTTGCTGGAACCCATGTTCCTCATGGGGGAGAGCAACTCATGATCCTTTCCTGCCTTTTTGCTTTGTGCCTACCAAGGACAAGGACTTTGGCAAGCAGGCCCTGCGGAAAGAGCACGTGAACCCTCCCGCGGAGGTGAGCACCAGCCTGAAAACCTACCAGCACTTCACCTTGGAGAAGGCTTACCTGCGGGAGGACTTCTTCTGGGCCTTCACTCCCACTGCCGGAGACTTCATCAGATTCAGATTCTTCAAACCACTCCGCATCGAAAGGCCAGTGCTTTGGGAGGGTCAGTGGGGGGACAGCAGAGACACTTTCCTTTTGCTCTTTTGGCTCATGTTAAATGTTTTGCCTGTCTCCTGCTTGTCTGCCCAGGAGGAGGAAGTGGTGCTTTTCCAGGCAGATGGCAACCAAACCCTTTTTTGGTGGGGCCACATTTGCTGGAGCCCTTTGATTTCAAGCACTTATGAGCAATCCATGATGTAGCTAATCTGGTGCGGAAGGTCTCCTTCCAAACCATGTGCTCATGGGCTTTTTGGGAAGGTGCCTGATGGGTTGCGCTGGTTGGTGGTTCAGTTGGGGTGAAAGCCATCGTGTCTGCCCTCGCTCAGTGTGGGTTTCCATGGCTTTGGTCTGTGTCACAGGTTCTTCTTCCGCAGCGGGAACATCGAGCACCCAGAAGACAAACTCCTCAATACGACTGTGGAGGTTTTGCCGTTTGACGTAAGTGTTTTATTGAGGATTGAGCTGGGGGTGGAGTGGGAAGCACAAGAGGTTTGAGAGAAGGGAACTGCTCAAAGCGTCAGGAAAATCTTTACAAGACTCAAGTGCCTTTGAGAGTGCTGCCTGGGGGTCATGCCTCGTGTGGTACCACCCTGGGAGCAGGGATGCTGCGCTGAGCAGTCACTGTAGGAGCCATCCCTGCCTGCAGAGGGGATGCCAGATGGGCGGGAGGGCTGCAGAGGTGGAGATGGAGCCAGGATGGTGCAGTGGAAGCAGCAGCATGAGGGCACCGAAAGTCCTCTTGTTTTGGAGCACGATGCTCAGGGTGCCAGGCAATGGGACAAGGTGCTGGCGAGGGCAGCTCCAGGATTGCTGCTATTGCTTGGAGCTTTTGAATGGCTCTTGCTACTGGCCTTGCACAGCGCTTCTCTTCTTCCCACAGAGCCTGCAGTCGGATAAAGAAGCCTTGCAGGAGGGAAGAGGTGCAGTGTTCAAATACCGCAGGACGTTGGATGGCTACATCCAGATAGGTACAGCAGGGTGCGGGGTGGTCAGCTGCCCACTGGGTTGGATTACACAGCCCAAAGCCTCACCTTCACGGGAATCAAGACCCTTAGTACTGTTCGCTTGGCAAAGAGTTATTTCTGCTCATCAGGAGCCAGGCTGGAACAGGATTTAGTTGTCATCTCCTCTCCTCCACTGCCCTCCCTTCCCTCTTGGACTAGGTGTCCTCTTCAGGTAGTTTTCAATCCTGTGTTTCTGTCTCTCTCTGTTCAGAGCTGAGACCAAATTACTCAGATTATCCATTTGCCCAATCTGGTGTTAAAAACCTCCACCATGGGCAATTTCACACCTTCCCTCCATCGCTTGTCTCAGTCCTCACACCTCTGGAAGCTTGGACTTTGTCTCCTGCTACCTGAGCTTGTTTTAGTGCTTGCCCTGCCCTTGGACAAGAACAAGTCATTGCAGCCTATGGGGAAATGCTGGTGCATGGTAAAGCTTTGTTCTTGCTAAGACTTTTTATTTTAAATAGGCAAATTAAAGTCCCTGGCACGTGTAGCTTTTTGCCATTTTAGCATTCCTCTGCAGTGCTCTCTGGTTTCTTCCAGTTACATTTCAAACAAAAATAATAAAATCACAACCAAAAATGGGACATTTTTGTCTCCATGGCATGGATCCTGAGCCAGCATTTGTCTCTTCCAGGCCAGTGCTGTCCCACTCTGCCCCGTTTCTGCACAGCAGTGATGTGTAGCCAAATACTCCTCATTTTGTTTTGTGTAGCTGATTTTTTGTTCCCCTAAGCACAGCGTTTTGCACTGTATTGACATCCAGTCCACACTGATGGTTTTCAGCCCATCTCATGTTGGGGAGCTGCAGGCAGAGGGTTGCCCTGGCTGTTTGTGGTCTCCTTGGATGAGGGGCTGGATGCCAGGACACTGTCCCTGTGTCACCCCTGTGCTCTCCCCACCAGGCTCCTTCTCCAAGGGCGTTGCAGAGGGCGAGGTGGACCCATCCTTCGGGCCGCTGGAGGCCATCAGGCTGTCCATCCAGACTGACTCCCCAGTGTGGATCATCTTGAGCGAGGTAAGCCGGGCTCCATCACCAGCGGGATGTCCTGGGGCTCCTGCCCCGCTCCCTCTGATCCCGGCCCTCTCTGTGTGCAGATTTTCATCAAGAAAGCGGAGTGACCCGGCGTGCGGAAGGGTGGATGGACACACATGGATCCTGTCCTGCTCCCTCCCCTCCCGCTCCCTCCTCCCGCGGCGCCTCGCCCGGGTGCAAGGGCAGCGCCAACCGGCACCGCCATCCCCAGCCCGAGCTGCAGGGCCAGGACATCCTGTGCTCCAGAAGAGGAGCAGAACCAGGCAAACCCCGGTATCCCGAGCAGAGGGCGATGCCCATCGTGGCTGCAGCTGCTGAGCTCAGGCCACGCGGACACAGGGGTTTGGGGTCGGGATGAGCTTTGGTAAGTGTGGGAACAAAGAGCCCAGGACGGGGCCACCTCTGGCTGTACTTGGGGTGCTTGGGCACAATGAGTCCCACCGGCTGACCCCATGGGTGTGCTGGGATGGAGACAGGCAGGGACCGAGGTCTGCCCTGAACAGTCCTGGCCACAGCTGAGGATTAAGTGAGGGTGAAGACTTGACCCTCCTTCAGCAGAGGAGGATGAATCCGAAGGGGTTGGAGCTACGAGTATGGCAGGGAAAACAAAAAGAACTATGAAATATGCCACACTGTGCCTGCCAGCATTGAACACAGCCCCTTCACTCACAGTGAAGTCTCCAGTGTCTTCATGCCTTGAGATTGAGTGCAGAAACCATGGTTTTTAAAAGAACTGTTTCAGTTACTGATTGGTGTGAAATTTATTTTGGGGGGGGGAAGAGAAAAGAGCAGTTAAGCAGAAGTAGCCCAGTTCAGAACTAGTAGGGATTAGTGTAAATCCCGCTGTCTCTTCAGCTATACACTGGAATGCATTATACTACTTTCATGTGCTGTATTTTTTATTATTGGATACATTTGATTTTTCAAGTACATCTCTCTATATGAATATATAAAATAATGTGCACTGTAATAAAAGCTAAATTTAAAGCTTTGTTGCGGCAGCGACAGTCACTTGTGGCAGGGAAGCACTTGTTCTGCCTCCCTGTACCCTTCTCCAGGACTGGTAAGTATTCCTGGGGACCAGGGGCCAGCTGTAGCCCCTACACCCAAAATGAAGCCTTCCTTAGTGCTCACCAATACCTGATACTCCCAAAGCACTGCTCAGTCCCCAGCCATCTTTGGAAATCACAGGTTCTGCTGTGATTTCTACTTGATTTCTATTGAGAGAAGGGATTTATTTTTCGGTATATCCGTGGTGTGATCCTTCAACATCGATCATTACAGCAGTAAGGAGGAGTGATGACTGTGCAGGTCAATCCATGCCAAAGGTATTAGAGGTTTGAGAGCACAGTGCTACGAAACCTGGCAGTGAAGCTTATCATCAGGAGCAGAAGCTGGGCATCGTTTGCTTTCTAGAAGGGCAATGCCCCCTGAAGAGTGGAGCTCCACTTGCAGAGCAGTGCCAGCATCCACCTCCCTTCAAAGGTAAGCACTGAGGGTGAACAGGGGGTTTGGGGAGAGCCGTGGCCCCTCTCACCGGGCTGTTTCTGCTTGGAAAGGTGAATATGTAACCCCCAAAATTTTAGCAAGTGTGCCAGAAGCCCGGCCCCCCCCCACCCCCAGCACCAGCCACAGCACCCGGGCGCTGGCGTACAGTGGCCCCAACCTGCGTGGGGAAAGGGAGAACACCATCAGACACCGCCAACAGACCCAGGGCATGAAGCATGAAGCACCCTCCTGAGCCAGGGGAGAGGCCACAAGCACATAGGGACAGGAGCGGAGGAGAAGGATGTGGTAAGGAAACCTGCCCCAGGGCTGCATCCCACACCAGGCTCCCTTGGTGGGTTTGGGGTACCTGCAGCCCCAGCTGGGTACTCACCGTCCCTGCGCAGCCACAGCGTAGCCCTGGAAGTACCTGAAGCGTGTGCAGAGGTAGAGCAGCCCACATGCTGCAGCCATACCTGCGGGGAGACAGGACCCGAGTCCCGACGGGGCCGAGGATCCCCAGAGGGACTTGGCTTTAAAACACAGTGGGAGTTTAAATGGGTTTTCCTCCTTCCTTTTGGTGACGGATGATCTTCTTTGCTTCCCCCCAGATAGCAGTTTTGGGATTGCGACACTCCCATCCATGGTCCTTCCTCTCACCCTCTCTGTGGTGGCAGCTGAATACCCTACCTGCTTGGTACAGGATGGATGGCGGATGGCCAATTGTTTGGGTGATGGTTTCTCATTCTGATGATGAGTTTCATGTTGCAGCTCTGCTCCAGCTCATTGTACCCTGTTCCCACCTGATCGTATGTAAGAGAAGCAGCGCTGGCGGCAGAGCTGGGCTCTGGTGAAGGAGCAAGGGCTGCAAATGCCACCAAACCTCTTCTCTGGGCAGGACACTGGCTTGGTTGCTACCAGCAGCTTTGTGCACACTGGAGTTGGGCACTTCTTCTGTCAGGGCAAAGGGGACTTTGCATTCCCAAACTAACAGCAAAGGGATTTTCTGTACTCATGGGTACAGAAAGGACATGCCTGAGTCACAATGGGATTTAAACTAGGTTTCTTGCTTTGTGCATGTTGGGATTCCCCCCCCCATCCCCATTACCTTGATGGAAGAAGATGCCAGCAACCCAGAGGAGTGAGATGAAGATTGGGAAGTACTCTGAGCAATTCGCCCTGATTAGAACCAGAGATGAGAGTTAAAACCATACACTCATATACAGCACCTGCAGAGACACTGGGTGAGTGCAGCTGAGAAGCTGCATGGGTAGAGCTTCCTTAACAGAATTCAGGGAGCTCATGCTGTAAGAGGAAACCTTCTGCCAGATCAAACTCAGCAGAAGGCAATCTTAGATACAAGGAAGAAGTTCTTCACAGTGAGGGTGGTGAGGCACTGGAATAGGTTGCCCAAGGAAGTTGTGAATGCTCCAACCCTGGTGGTGTTCAAGGCCAGGCTGGACAGAGCCTTGGGCGACATAGTTTAGTGTGTGGTGTCCCTGCTCATGGCAGGGGGGTTGGAACTAGATGATCTTAAGGTCCTTCCCAACACAAACTATTCTATGATTCTATGAATCTGTAGCCAGGTCCTTCCTTCCCTGTTCCTTTCCTTCCCTTTCCTCTTTCCTTCTTCCCCAAGTCACTCCTCAAATGTTTCCCACTCACCAGCAAGGACGCGCAGCTGCTTTATTCAGGATTTAGTGCCATGCTTGAACTACCCTTCAAGCCAGCTCCAGCCAATTCCTTTCAATTGCTTATGAAACAGAATGACTGAGATGAAAGACAGAATCTGGTGCTTGCTGGAAGCTGAAGTGATCTGTGAATGTTTCCAGTTCAGCTCAAGCATTGCTCTCTCCGTAGGCACAGAGCAAAAAGAATCAGCCTCAGCAGGGGCCTGCCCTATGTTCACAGGACAAGGGCTTAAAATAAGGCCAAAAACTAAAACAACCTCGTGGATGATTCTGCCAGCAAGGTCCTTTGCTGCAGTTCAACTGCAGCAACTTACAAGCAAATATTAGGTTATTAATTTGGAGGCAACATTAATATTAAACTTAACGATTATAATGCATTAATGCACCTCTTTCATGCAGCCACTAATTTGTAACGTGGCTGTCTCTCGCAGTGCCAGAAGGAGGATTATCACAGATGGACAGAAACACTCCAGCCAGAACAAAGTGTCCAAATCACACTCAGACCTCTGCATACAGAGCATTTAAAAGACATAATTTAAAATACTTAGTATGAGTGGTAGTAAGTGAAAAGGTGATTTGAGGATGACTTCAGTCCTTCCTGGCAATGACACTTGACTCAAGTCATATCTAGATTCACCACAGAGAAGTCAAAGTCTTACTGAGCTCTGAAGATGCGCTCAAATTCAGGGTGACCTGTTGTCCTGGGAGGTGAGATCCTGTACTGCCGCCGGGCATAGATCACCTGCAGTGCAAAATAGGCTGTAAAAGGAAAGAACAACACAGAAAGGTAGCAGTCCAGCAGCGCTGTATTTAGCCAAACCTTACCTAACCTGGAATCGAACAAGTGGTTAGAAGAAAAGAGCCAGCACTGCCTAGGTTCATAGTTCAGGCTGTCACACACGACCAGGAATAAATGTGCCATTGTTTTCATATAAATGAAATAAAATAAAAGCTCATACTTTAAATTCAGATCTGGTTATGCTGGCAGAGCACCACAGAGCCAATGTGCTGGCTGGTGCTTTGCACAGAGCAGCGTCCAAACTGTGAAGCACTGGGATGCCATTAAGTCAATTAGAGATGCTCATAATCACAGCAACAGAAGGAAATGGGGAAGGGTGTGATTATTTCTTGCACTTTATTCATGCTGCCAACGATGGCTAAGAGCCTGTGCCAAGTCTGGCCCCAGGTTCTCATTCTGTCTGTTACATCACTCCTTTGTACATTAGTAAGGGACCTGGAAAGCCACTTCAAACCAACGAAAACTTGTTAACATGAAGATCTGGACTGTTTCACTCTTTGATGGAAGTTCTTACTCCCACATTGCTGATGTTTCAAGTGTTCATATTTAGGTGCACTGCTACACTGCTGGTCTTGTTGAAAATGAGACTTTTCCTGTAGAAGACAAATACATTATAAAAACAGTCACTTTGGTGGCTGTGGCTGCGTGCTGCTGAGGAGTCACCTGGATTAGCAAGGTCCTAATGCAGCAGCGTTTCCAGAGCACTGAACAGGGAGCCAGGCTGCAAGGAATGCCTTGTGGACTGTCTCATTCTAACAAAGATAAAAGCAGAACAGCAGGATAGAGGAGGGAAAGTAGAGACAGATGCTGCAAGATTAAAGACAAGACAGATACAACTATTTAACGCTCTCAGGGTCTCGTCCCAGTCACTGCTCAAGAAATAGACTGAGCTAAAATTACTGCATCAATGCATAGCACTGGCTTGTGGCATAAGCCTGACTGCACTGGGCAACGATCTTCATCCTGCTTGGTGCCATGTGCACCCCTCCTAAGGAGCATGGCAAGAGACATAGCAGACCAACTCACTCCATCAACTCTATGCTTAACATCTTGCTTGTATACAGGGGCAAATATCCAGACAAGTCCAGCAACCAATCCTGTATGCCTAGGGCTTAATACATAAATCAAATAATATAAAACAACCCCCAAGAGGAGTAAGAGCCTTTAGGGAATGGTTAGCTGTCCTCTAAACCTGGTGTACGGCTGAAGCATTAAGGATGAAGAATCACCCTCAAATCACCGTCTCAGAACGAGTTGAAAAACCCACACTGCTAAAGCCTTCTCACCATGGACTTTTAGGGAAAAGAGTTCAACCTCCTCTGCAGAACCTTTCAATCTAGTCATCTGTGGGTCATGTCTCCAGGTTAAATGTCTCGATAGGTTCCCATGTGGCTCACACGGGCTGAGCACTTTGCTCCTCAGCCAGACTTTCATTCTCTATTTAATTATGTCCACAAACTTGGCAAATCACATTACAGCTGATACCTGTCACATTTGAAAGAACCTGGCAAACAAGCTCTGTGGGGACTGGCAGCCGGTAACACTGCATAAACTTTATTTCCTTTTAAGTCATAAAAAGGGGGGGGGAAAAGCCACCTAAACCATGGTTCTGCTCTCTAGTACGGTGTTCAATACAGGGCAGGGGCACGCACCACAGGGCACTAAACTGAGAGCTTTGCTAACCTGAGCATAACTAAATTAGAAAAGGAAAAAGTTACTTGAAAGAACGTGGAAAGTGTGAGCTCCCAGGAAACACAAAGAAAAGCTAAAAATCAACCACCCCTGTACTAAGCTCAGCCATCAACCCAGGTCTCCTACATCAGGATGTGATGGAGGAGGATCAGTACGTACAGCACACGTCATGTTTCAGTGCTCTGCCTTCTCAGAATGAACTTCAGATGTGTCACTCACCTACAGAACAGCATTTCAAACTACACAAGAAAAGCTACCGCACAGCTCTGACTCAAGGTGACACAGGGCACACGTAGTTCATACTAGTAGAGGGAAAGGAAACACGCAGCATTTTGTAATTGCTCCTTCACTTCCCATGCACAGACCATTAAATGAGGATATTTTACCCAATTTAACACAGATAAGAGGGTGACGTTGCTTGCTATTTACCTGCTGGCTTCACACCTATGTGTGGTTTGCCTAGGATGAAAGTTAAATGCCTAAGGCTGCAACCTGTGAAAAAACTCCTGAAGCTCTCATAAAGCAAATGTATTTATTTGAGACAAAACTGCTATGTGGGGATTTGCTACTGAGGGTTTCCCAGTGGAAAGGGCTTAGCAGCATTTCCATAACTCAATTTCAAGTTCTTTTCACGTCTTCTCTTTGCACACTAAACACTCCCTCCATCCCCACTTAGTAACAAACAGAATTCATGTAACAGAAGTATCTTCTGTTTCTAGTTGCAGATATTTCTCTGTAAATTGTTCGAGGGGAAATTACTGATAACTCAGAAATCTTGAGCTGTATTCTTCAAGGAGCCTGTGTTTTAAATAATGCTTATATTAAGAGATGGATCATCTGATGGCTAAAAATACCTCAGGCTGCTCAGAGATTCACATCCGTTTGTAAGCAGAGGTGTGATAGCTCTACAGCAAATTAATTCAGTAATTAAAAACCCACAAACCAACCTTGCCTTGTTGAAATGGGAAGATTTTAGTAAGATGGGGGCTCTGTCCCCACCCCAGGCAGGGGGAATGTCCCCTTCCATGGCCCTCCTGAAGCCCAGGTGGGAAAGGCCTTTGCCCAAAGGATCTATGATTAAACACAAGAGGTGGACAGAGCTTGACAATGCTCCTTTCTAAGTGGTCTAAACCAAACCCATCTGTGGAAATGACAAGAAGTTACCGAGTTTCTCTGAAGATGTCCGTGTGTTTCAGACCAGAAGGGGTTTTGCATTAGTTTCTAAATTACTGTCAGCTCATCCTGTCATCCGCTCTGTGCAGCTGAGCTGCGTAACACCTAACAGCATTGGTCACAGGCAACTACATGCGCTTTTCCGTAGACAACCAATATATGCTTGTACACTGACCTCTTCATCAACATATTTATTAACCTGCCTTTGTTTTGGCCACCTCCAGCTGCTCTTAAGTTACAAATCACCTGCTAAAATTCAATCACAGAAAATACTTTACTTTGAATACATTCTATCGTTGAAATTGGTTTAAACTTAGAAGTAAAACTTAAATCTCATTTCCTTCTAGGATGCTGCCTTTGAGGTTTGTGGATCATTGCAGTCCCTATTGAGTAACGGGCATCCACGACAACACTTCTGCCATGAACAGCCAAACGTTTGCATCTTTATACCATGTTGGAAAACAGCAACTTTTACTCCACAGACTCCCAGCAAAACACAGGAATCGAGTTCCACAAAGTTTAATACAATTAGCTTAATACTACCTAGTATTACAGAAAAGACATTTACCTTGCTCCAGCACTCCCAAAACTGTGACAGTGGCCAGCAGGTCTATCTGATGCCTCATGCTGCTGATGGTGGCCCAAACCCCAAGCAGATGTGACGAGTACAGATGCTCCCCAGCCCTCTCTGCAGGACACCACTAGGGCTCTGGTGTTCCTCTGCAGCAACATGTGTTTCCACCTCCACCCCTTAACTCTCTCCACGTCACACCATTTCCCAAAGCAGCCAGTCACCAGGAAATGGTGATTTCAGACCAGTGTCTTCTGGAACAGCACGAAGTTCTGCATGCATAAACTGAGAAATCCTTCCTGTTGTATTTACAGACTTGGTACCATGACTGAATTCTATGGTGCTGGCAGTGGAAAGATAACAAGACTTTTTCCAGCCCTTTTGCTGCTAGTTTTCATCAGCTCTAAAGCATCTAAATTATGTGTGAGGTTGTAAAAATTATTAATGAGCATTTACAAATTAATGCCTTGACCTTCTGCTCTTATTCCAAGTAGTGGAGTTGATCACATGGAAGGTTTTTCTAGACTCCAGCTAGGAGTCTACGAGCTTAATTCTGTTACTGGATTCTGAATTTTTAAGAGCATTCACATATTTTATCCTATTAATACTGTAAGTTTACCAAATAAGAGCATGGTTTTTTTCTAGCACTCGGTCACTTATTGTGGTTTTCTGATGTTTTTACTATTCTGTCATATAAACCTTTTCCTGGCTAACATACAAACTGAAACTTCTCAGTTCCAAATGGAAGGCAGCAGAAGATGTAGAAACACGTGGACTCTCAGAAACATTACCCTTACATTAGAATTGTAACTGTAAAATGCAAAATTTGGAAACCAGCAATATTTTAGCCATGAGTAGCATTTTTCCCCACTCCACAAAAGCAAAATATGCATCAGTTCAGAAAGTTATCCTGTCTTTTGGAGCAACTTTATGTGGGTAAGGCTATTCTGAGTTTGAAGTTTTTAAAACCAAAAAGGAGAAGAAAGGCATCAGTCATTATCAACTAATGTTTTCCCTTAGTTTTGGTGAAGAGAGGGCACAGGATGTGGTTGAGCCATTGCATTTCTCTGTCTATAGTCCCCTCCCAAAACCTCTGTACAGAATTCATGTACAATACCGACAAGCAGACTTCCAGTTTCTCCTGTGGGAGGCAGCAAGTTTGTTCTCCTGGTTTGGCTCTTCATCACCTCAATGATCATGTTGAAAACCTAATTCAAATATACAACTGCACACTTTCTGTAAAAAAAAAGCCATGCATTTAAGTAGCAAAACTGCTGCCTTTCTCTGCAAAACACTCATATGATGGGACTTCAGATCCTCCAAGCTGCTAGCAGACCCAGACTGAAATAGAAATAAAACAATTAACCTTAAGAGAGTCTATTGGTGACCCAAGATTTCATCTGGGGATGAAAGTCAGAGGGGATATACCACCAGGAATCTACTTGTGCTCACACCATTTCAGCAAATCCAGGCTTTAGAAAACATTTCCATTACAGATTGACATTTGCCTCAGGGAAAACACTAACATCAAGTGCTAAATAAATAAATAAATCTGTTTCTGAGCTGAGAATCCTTAAAATCTTTGGAAAAACATAGAGGTCACTTCAACAGGGGACAGTTTGGGAAATGTCCATTCCACTCAACATTAAATACAATGCAGCAGTTTTAAGGGGACAATAAAGCAAAAGCTATAGTGTATGTGAACGTCACTGTTGCCCACAGGCTAGAAGCAGCTCATCCTGGTATTGCTAATTATTATTACATTTAGTTCTTCATAAGCTCCTGAAGTCACAGGTCCTCTCCTGCCCCCAAACACAACTCACAACTTGTAGAGTAGGAATATACACGAAATAGAAAGTCAGGGTGCACCTTGTGAGGAAATGTGAAGGCTGGGGCTTTACACGCAATAGCTGTATAAAACACCAGCTCCAATGCTTGGAGAAGGATTCCTCACTGTTTGAAGCTGATTAAAACCCTTGTTCCATAGGGGGATGCTTGAAATCATAGTAACATGTAAAACAAATACAGTCTTTGAAAGAAAAGCATGTGTCACACTTTGCAAATTCTTCTTTATCACTACTGCTAAATCTGTGGTTAGAGAGATTGAAGATACTAGTTTAGAACTTATGAGTAGATATCATCAGTTAAAAGGCGCACTTGACAAACAGGAAACACTACATGCAAGGAACTGAATTCTTGGGTCTGCTGCAGGTGGTATGATTCACTACAAGAACTGCTTTGAAATGCTCCATTCGGTGTAATTTGTCAAGTAATAACTTGTTAACAAGAACGTATTAACATCCAAACACACACCACCAAAGCCGGGCTCCTTTGGGCGCTGATTGGACCACAGCTCCTTGCTTCACCTCTCTTCTAACCAACACAGAGGTAAGTGTCCATCAACAATCCAGCAGCATCTGAAAGACCTATTTGCTACTATTTTCCACAGCCCCTTCAACCCACCAGCTCTATGCAGTGGCTTGGGGACCTTACCAGCTTCAAGCCAGTATTTTGTTCCCCGTTCAGAAACATTAACTCGTGGTTGGAGTAAATGTTCCTTGTTTCTCAGTGGGGTGCCGTTTCTTAGTATGCCGTCTGCCTACATCAAACACACATAATCCTTGTCTTTTTACAAGAATCAAGGAAATCCGGTTGATCCTCTAAGGCCTGTTATTTTGAGGGCATCTGAGCCTATTTTTGGAACTCTGCAGTTTTGCACATGTGAGGTCTCAGTGGTCATCAACATCTTTTTCACCAGCAACAACCCCCTCTGCAGTCCCATCTCCTACCTTAAGGCATACGGCTGCACTAAAAACCCAACAGACCAGAAGCAGTGGGTGTAGCATCAGGCCTTGTTTTCAAACTGAAGTTTTCCAAAGCCTCATTATCCAGTTCTGGCCCGTTTAGTTGGACTTTCTGACACTCTAAGAATTGATAAGACACAGCAGAAGAATTTGAGCCCTAGTAGCAGGCTGACCAAAACTGTGTGTTGCGATGAAGGGAACCATGTCACTAGGAACAACAATGCTGAACTCTGCTCAGCTCACACAAATGTATAAAGTCACACCATGTATGTTTAATACACTAGCAAAATATTTATTTTATAATGATAAAACAGAAGTGAAGGATTTCTTTTTGGTGTGCACCAGTAATTGTAGTAAAAGAATAAGGGGATTAATGGACTCTTTATACATTTCAATGACAAAAATTCATAAAGGTTAGCATCAAATTCAACTGTTCTCCATTTACAAGCATAAAACTTACCATAATACCCCCCAAACACATATATAAAGAATTATAGTTTTAAAATCTATAAAAAGTAAAAAATATACAGTCAGAAGATCTAACTCTTATTCAAATCTTTAATATAAAATTGTAAACATTTATTTACACAAAGGAAATGTGTATAACAAAATTTTGAGCACCCTTTTCAATTGAATCGTGGTTTTTGGAAGGCAGTGGATGTTGCACAGTGACACTCTCACCTTCCCTACCCAACCAAAACCGCAGTTTATAAATAAAGCCATGGGCGGCTGGCTAGGTACAGTTCAGGGGAGATACGTTTTATTGCTCTGAAGCTGCAGCAAATGGAAAGCCCAAGTGCATATATAGACAGCTACATGTTCAAGGGCATAAAGGCAAAGCCCAGCCCTACCCATGCACCTATATACATCTAGACTGTATGTTCATTTCCATTGAACTGTTTCCACTTTGTTACAGTGACACCATCTTTCCAACGGTCTGATCACTTTATGTGGACAGAGACCAAAACCAGAAGGGATGGCTGCTTTTCCTAGCAGGTTAAATGCTGTTTGGATCCTGTTCACATATGAAGACCAATGGGCATTATAAGCCAGTTTGCCTAGAACTACACTTAATTTTACTTCAACAGTACCATGAAAAGGCCCTGTCATCGAACCTAGATACCTTCCTGAACAAACCCTCTGGTCAAGCAGGGCAATATCCACCTTAGCTTCCAGAAACAGTGGAGGAAAGAGTACATCTGCATTTTCCTGGACAGTTAGTTGGATTGCTTTTTTTTTGGTAGTAATAATGCAAACAGCAGATGCTCCTTTCCTCCAATTAAGAAAATCACAACTGCATGGATTGTTTTTTGACTTATTCAGAACAAAGCCTGTGTGCAAAATCTACTGGAAAACGCAGCAGATTTCACCACAACCTAAACAGGGAAGAAAGAGAAGCTGAATCCTACTACCCTGTTATTTCTCTCAAGTGTTTGTAAGGGGGAGAAAAAACTAGTGACACAGAAGGATGTCACTTGAAATTCTGAGGTCCCAAGCACCCCCAACAGGAAGGGAAGGCACACTGGTGCAAAGTTAACCCTTAGAAATAAAAATACAGCAAACACTCCTTCCCCTGCCATTGCTAGTTTATATCTATACTCTTCTAGTGACACTTACCTTGGACCAGGTTTTGGTTTAACTGAGATAGTAAACCAAACTCACTAGCTCTTTTCTTACATTGCCAGTATAAGAAAAGTTAGCATCAGTTATTTGCATCTCAACTACTTATTCTAGAAAATACCAGAAGTGTCATTGACTAACACCTTCATCTTCCCATCCAAGGACAATCTTTATGTTATCAAAAGCTCTATGAGGGATTAAGTCTGCTTCAGTGAAGTTTTATCCACTATTCAACGGTGGGACCCACTGATCAATGCACATCTTTCACCCACAGTTCAACATGATACAACATCAAATCTGTTCAACAGAGCGCAATTCATCCACACTAGGTAAGTGTGCTGGACAAACCATGTTCCATGCATATTTGGAAAGGGTTAAAGTATTAGTGTTAAAAAAGCAGTTTTTAAAAGTGCAAATTGTCTCAAAAGGAGCTGCAGATACAGTAAAATACTTTCCTTCTTTGAAATCAATGTTATCTTTCACTTCCCTTCACCCACTCTGGAAAAAACCCTCTCACACATCTCTGCAGTGCAGAAAACTCCTGAAGAAGCCAGTCTGTGTTGAAGGAAATTGCTTTTAAATCACAATGCTGGGTTTGGTTAGAAAGTTTAAAGGAGTTTTCCAAAACAGTGGATTTCGGAAGGGAAGAGGTATTTGTGCATTTAAAACAAAAGCTTTCAACTTTAATTTTAAAATAAAGGTTAAGGCAAGGTGGTTTGTTGGTGGATAAGGGATTTTTTTTGGTAGAAAGTAAGGACTTTGGAACATTGGCTGTTCCCACTGTGGTTTTTGTCCTTTCTGGGACTGACCCAAACATACGGATGAGAGGTCTCCTCAGGCTGAGCTGAAGAACCAGCTTCAAGGGCTATTAAAGAATCCACCAGTCTATAGAAACATTATCAAACTCGTAACCCAGTAATTAAAAAAAAACAAAAAGGTATTTAAAGGGGGAGACTTCCATATTGGAGCAACCCTGATACAAGTATCCTCCCAGGCTGCCTGTGCTATTATTGCTGATAAGGACTTCCCACCTCTCAGCCAAATTCCTTTTTCCTCATTTTTGTCTTGAAGTGACAAAGTCTTGTGCTCATTGCTAACCTTGGGGAATGAACTGATCTCAAAAGTTAGTTTTACTTTTTACAACAAAGAAAACTAGATGAGCTGTCATGAAGCAAAGCCTTCATTTAAATACAACTACCTTTGGAAATAAGTTATGAAGAAACAGGTGCAAAGTAAATGGCTTTACAATTCATGTTAAACCTACTATAGTTTAAAAGTTCTCCCATAAGAAATTCCCCCTTTAAACACAGCAAGGTACAAGCCAAGAACTGTGCCTCTCTACAACAGAGTGCAAACTGCAGCTTAAAAGACTACAATCTATTAAGATGACTACCTAGACTAACTGGCCAGGTTTTAATACTTTCTTTCATCTATTACCAGCATCTAGCAATATTTACTGTGAAATATCACTTGCTTATTGAGAGTACAGGCACATGCTTCTGCAATGGGGAAAAGAAACAACTCAAAACATTTTGCAAGCATACTCAGGTGCATACAGCCTCTTCTCAAATAAAAAGTCAGAAGTTGGATGGACAGTACTACAACAGAATGTCAAGCTATGAACAAATAATTATTGCAAGTACTACCTGCAGGAGACTAAGCCCTAAACACAATTTGTGCAACTATCTGCTTTCTTTCTGCACTATTTCTTGTGGAATTTTGTTTTTACTTTTAAATAATTAAAAAAATTCATTTTAGAACACTGCAAGTGAGATTTCTGAAAGGCTGGCGAGGACATGCACAGGATTTTTTGACCTGTTCAAGTGTGCGACTCCTTAGAGACACCAAGCTAAAGCGCACTACTCCTGCAGACCTGCTTGGTGCACCATCACCACCTATCAACACTCATTGAGAAGCAGCTCCAGTCCCTTTCCCAACCATTTGCCTCTAATGCCTGCAAGTCTCCTCAATGCCACAGGTTTTTTGGTCCAAGTGTTGTTTATATTTCATGAAATAATTAAAAAGAAAAGTAGAACCCCCACCCCTGCCCCATTTTAATGAGTTCCTAACAACTCATCCAGATCATTCATCCACTCCTCTGAAGTCCTGTTTTTCAGCAATGAGTCTATCAGATCTGTGTCACCAGTTAAGTTCTGAAGTCCGTTATTGCCCGACTGACCGCTGTAGGCAAAAGGCAGCTCTTGACTGGTTGTCCTCACAGGGTACCCTTGACTACAGTGCAGATTACCTCTGTTGGGCATTTGCTGATTTGGGTTCTGGTTGAAAGCATTCAGATCTGGAACAGTCTGGTTGATGCCAGGCAAGACTTGCTGTGAGGGTACCTGCTGTTGTGTAGGTGGGTTTGTCCGCTGCTGCGCACCTAAAGATGACGACAACATCTGCCCAGAGACAGCAGCGTTCATAGAGGTCATCGGTCTGCTGGTGCTGAGGCTTACCTGAGGCATTCCTTGGGCAAACTGTTGGTTGGCCATCTTTAGATGAGTTTGCTGCATGTGGAAAGAGGAGCTGGCAGTAAACGGTCCTAAGCCACTGTTTGCTTGTGTCTGGTTGTTAATATTAGGGATACCTTGGTGCTGCCAAGACGGATTTTGAGCCCCCATAGCAGCTGGTACTCTTGCCATCTGTGGCTTAGATAAGGTTGGATTCAGACCACCTTTATTGTGCTGCTGAGAAATACTTGAGTTTGCTAAGGTATTCTGCCCATACCCAGCAGGAACAGCAGCACCCTGGCCCAAGCTGCCTTGTCTCTGCATCGGTGGCTGTCCGTTGGCACTCTGAGTTGCATGCTGGGGAACCATCTGTGTCATACCAGACGCCAAGTTGTATAATCCCCCTCGCTGAATGTTTTGCATATTGGTATACTGAGTCACCCCCCGGTCCTGCTGACTGGAGCCCGACTGGAGTGGAGGAACAGAACTGTGTGCAGGTCCCATCTGAATCATGTTCTGGGTCTGAGGAAACATCCGTGGACTACTGGAGCTGGATTGTCCTAAATTACTGACCCCGGGCATGGCTGAAGATGACCCTGAAATACAAAGCAGTATTTTGTACATCAAATACCTCGCTTCAAGCAGAGCCAAGCCAGGCCTGTGGACACTGTAATCCAGAACAGAGGTGCAGCTGCATTTGTATAAGCCAACCAATGCAACCAACACACAAACAGCAGTACTTTAATTAAAGAGTGTCAGCTGTTGCTCCAGTTAGCACCTCCACCTTGATCACAAACACAGATATGCCAATGTCCTAAAAAATCTGAATACCACTTCTGAGAGTTCAGCATCATCAATTAAAACAAAAAATTAGACTTTAAAGCAGGACTCTGATATTTCTTTGTGAACAAAGGTATACACACAGACTTTGAAGTGCATGCGAGGCTGTTAAAAACTACCACTTACTGCACACATACATTGTCAGTTATGCCATGCACACACTGCATATCTCTTATTGTACAACTGTAGGGTTCCCACTCCTGTGTTTTCCCAATTCCAGAAATTTCTTTAACTTCATATAACTGTCTGAAATTTTTGGTCAAGTATCTTTTGGATTTCCACAATGAAATATTTGCTGTGTTAACAGGCACTGCTGATAACCAGGCAAGATGATTTGGCAAAAATATCTCTTCTCAGCAAAAAAAAACAGGCAAAAAAAGAGTCCTTTGTTCTTGTAAACAAATAAAAAAGTTTCTTTACTCTATTTCTACTGCATTTCTGTAGAAAAATAGCAGCAGAAACAAAATGCTTCCATGCATTATTTGAAGGATGCTACTGATGACTGTGCTAACACACAATGGTTTTGTATTGGTATTGAGTTGTTTCAGTTAAGTAAAATCCAGTCATAGCTCTGCATAGACACTGCATAGTCACAAACTCTGTCAGAATGAGGGTATCACGTTTCTATTTGCATCTTTTCCCTTCACTATTTATTTCTGTGGGAATATAGAGAGTAAGGGAACAAAATGTAGGGAACGACCACTTTTTTGTACTCTAGGTTTATGAAAAAAGACAAGTGGCTTCTTGGTGTCCTGTTAAGTAAAGATTTTTCAGGTAAGGGGATGAGTTTTTACTCTTCTCTACGTTCATGAAGCTATTCCAGCTTAAGGGTTACAAGATATTTTACTTATCAGCATTAATACTGAAGATGTACCAAGCTGCTTCTCCTACCAAAAAAACCCCATGCAGGACGCTACATGTAATGAAGAGAATTCAAACTGCATTCCCTTCTAAAGGTAGAAGGCATAAAAATATTAGAAAATGTTAAACTCATCCTAGAAGATGAGAGAAATAATACATCCCTTATTTTTCTTTAATGAGAGCCTGTGACAGGTACAAGCAGCAGTGATGTTAAGCTTCAGGACAAAAAAAAAAGAAAGAATCCTAATATATAAAAGTTTGAAGAGTTTACAACCTGTAAAGGCAAATAGTGGTATAAAAAGGCCTTCAGAGTAATGAAGGTACTGAAGAATTTTTACCCATTTCCAAAGCAGTGTTAAGAATCAGAAGCTTAACTTGTCCCACATATCTGGGTCAGGGGAAGCTGTTACCTTGCAACAGAACCCCACAGTGACGTGGGAAGGTGTTGTAATAAATTAATTAAAAGCTATCCAACCCAGGAACTTTGAAGACGCCTTCTTTTTTACTCCTGCTATTTCTAATGCCATTATTTCCATTGCCATGTTTACTCACCTGTGAACTGTCCAACTGGTTGCTGGTATGGATTCTGCGGCTGATCCTGATACTGGGGAGGTGGTCGAGTCAGATGCCGCTGCAGCTGCTGCTCCTGCTGCTGCCGCTGCTTCTCCTAAGAAAGGTCCAATGTAAGACAATAAGAAAACAAGCCAAGTTTTTCCAAGGGTGACTACCTTGGATGAAAACAAGGTATCTGCATACTTTCATGTGGAGCTGGTAATTAAAGGGGCTTCTGAAAGTGACATAAAGTCACTTCAAACCTTGGTTCTCAAGGCTCAAACACAGTCAACTTAATCTGATGAGTGACAAGAGTAGGAACTCAAGACAACAGCATGTATTACAGGAGTTACTGCAATGCATGTGTGCAACCTTTAAAACACTGAAAAATCTGAGATTAAGAATCTTTTAATCACTAACAATCAACAGACATTATTTTTAGCAATACTCTAAAGACACTAACAGGTACAAAAAGAGCAAAAGAGAGTGTGTATGAAAGAAATTTACACATCCTTTTTAGCTCTTTACCCCAGATCAATTTATTTTAGACCTCTCTTAGAAATCAAATAGAAGTACAAGTCATAAGTATCATCAGAAAAGTAAAAACTAAACACTTAAATATTTTCTAGCCCTTATTTCCAAAAAATGAAAAAACCCACTCACAAGCCTAAATTCTTCTATAGACAGGTTTTTCTAGAAGATTATGGAAAAGTGCAGAACTAAGTTTATAACAGAAGCTATACAAGTTTTGCAATCATGCTCAAAACCATTTTCTTAATGCATCAAACAATTGAAAGAAACCCTACTAATGGATCAAAATAACCCTGCCTCTTTAAAAGCACATTCAACCTGTATCTGCTTTATGATAAAACCATTTGTAAAATAAACCAAGCTAATTTTCTGTTAGGAAATTTCTGGGGAAAATGAAATCTAAAGCCTTGAGGGGAACATCAAGAGTGTTTGTACGTGCACTAATGGCACACTCAGAGATCTTGACAGTGTAAACAGCCAACAGACTGCTTTTATAATACAAAATGTATCAGGCAAAGTATTTCTGGCTCTTCTTCCACAGCTATCTTCAAGCAGACTGAAATTCTGAGATAACTAAGGAGTGATACAATGGACAACTACCTATCTATCTGAAAAACTACACAGAGCACAGAAGGGGACAGAAAGTCCCTTCCAAGAGTACTGGGGTAAAGACATAAGCAATAAGCCTTTAAAGAAAAGACTAGTGCAACGTAACAAATAGGCAGACAGACATTACTGCCATCCTTCTGAAACATCTACAACTAAGAAGCTGTTGAGACACGCAGAGGAATGAAGAGGGCAGGCTGCTTGACAGAAAGGACCTGCTGCTTGCAGGACCAGTCAGACCTGAAAGAGGCTGACCACAGAAGCCAAGAGATGCCATAGCTCTGAGAAAACCAAGAGTCGCAGAACCTGGCTCAGAAAAAAAACACAATGGGAAAAATAATAAAAACGCAGGATACCAAATGTAAAGACAGCTTCAGAGTGGCAGGGAATGGCACTGAAACTACCTGAAATTGTAATTCTGCAAAATGGATGTCAACTGATTCAAGGATCTTTTGTAAAACTATATCCAGTACCATGTGTATCCAAAGAAATAAATATCAAATTAGAATGCTGTCGAGATCTAGCCTGACTGGGCACCACAAGGCCAAGAAGTGTGGCCAATACAGCTTCTAAGTCTGCTCAGCTCTAAAGCAAAGCTGCTCCTTATTTGGATCAGAGTCCCAGTATCAACATACAAAGATGCAAGTTGTGGAAGTCAAAGTTACCACAACTAGGACAGGAATATAATATTTTCATAACACTGATATTTACTACAATGACACGCTGGCTAAGCAGAAGCAAAATAGGTTGGAAAATGGAAAAAAGTATGTATTTCAACACTGTGTTTGAGATATGCTACTTATCCCCCTCTGTGAATATACCACTCCACTATTCAGAGAGGTCTGACAGCTGTTGGGTCCATTACTAAGCTAAGGAAACCTACTGGGACACAGCTTTAAGAGCTCTGTTAGAGCTCTAACAATCACCATCAACCAGTGGAGCAGAAGTACTAGCAGGATGCCAACGCCCTTTGTGTCCCTTCTCCCCACCTTCTTTCAAAGGGTACCTGTTTGTTAATATTTTGGAGGAGTAACAATCAAATGTCAAAAATTACATCAAAAACTGAATTATGTACTAAAAAGTATTACATTTACTTATATAAGTTTATAGATCCCAGAACTCATACAGAAACTGTTATTTTACTGATGCTCTGAGCGTTATTTGTCCTTCCGACTTTGGCAGTATATTTCCACTGTGATACTCCCTTAGCCAAATTGTTTTTACCCAAATATCAAAAATACACCTTTACCAACATTCACACAATTTTCTTTAGAATGTTATTATCTACACTGGCTCCAGACTTAAGGGGCTTTTTTTATCACCTCAATCTAGTTCTCAATTTTAACAGAAGTCTCCAGGTGATCAAAAAAGCCATTTGCTAGGACTTGGCACAGCTCCACTGCTGCAATAAATGTTAAGGTTCTCCCTGGGTCTCAAACCTTCTTTGAAAATTCATTTTCCCCTTCCTCCAGACATTGATAATTTCTATGTACAGTGCCAGTGCCTGGAACATGCCTGCATGGACTTTTAAAAGCACAGAAAAGCACTGATGACAGGAACAAAGCCCTTTGGGCTGATTCCCAGCTGAAAGACTTTGCAAAATGTTTAAAGCTTAGAAATGTTCACACAAGGAGCCTGTTGCCCTGAGAGAGGCTAAAGCGGCTTTCTGCAGTCTGATGGACAGCAGCGTTAAATTCCTTTGGCAGGATAAGATGCAAGTTGGATGCAGATGCCTGATTATTTTCCCCAAATAAACAAATCAAAGATGTTTTCAAATCTGAAGCATGAACTGCTGTGGATCTCAGAGGGAAAACAGGCAGAAGGCACAATGAGTTTGCAAAGTCCCTTGCTCATTGCTTCCACTTTTAAAGCCCTACAGAACACATCAACACTATCTCAACCTTAGCTTTTATTTTTGCTCTGATTCCATTTGCCTTTCTTCTTTCACAAATTACACTATTGCTGGTATGATACATTCTCTCCATGTATTGTCTTGTTCTTCACACTACTCTATTCTACCTAATTTATTATTTTCATTCACCACAGTGCCTTGTAACAACAGCAGAAGTCTTTACAAGCAAGTGCTACGTATTTGGGTTATTATAGACACATAAAACAGCAATAATACTTACGATGCCAAAGTGCTTTGCAGTTTACATCCCCTATCTTCTAACGTGATAACTGTCCAACAAAATCTCAAGTGCTTTTTCATCCACCAAAGCAAATCAGTGCAAAGGAAACCAGATTCCTAACACCCCTCACCTGCTCAGCCAGAAGATGTTGCTGTCTCTGCTCCATTAGGAATTGCTGCTTCTGTTGCTCCATAAGCAAGTGCTTTTGTTGCTGCTCTCTCTGCTTCTGCTGGTCCATCAGCATTTGGTGCTGCTTCATCACTGCTGCTTGCTGCTGATTGCTGAGATAAGGGGGGTTGCTGTGGTTACCTGCCATGGAGACGTTGGGAGCCTGGGCACCCACACCAGTGCCCGGGACAGAAACAGGAACACGAGGAACGTTAGGAGAAGGGTTTTGATCCTGCAGAACATAGAAAAAGTGACATGAGCTACAGAAAGAGGTGAGCCCTCCAGAATTGAATTTAGAAACTATGTAGTTACACAGGTGAGGAAAGGCACTTCCATGGTGGTGACCATGATTTGTATTCTTTTTACGATTGTACAGGATACAGAAAAGAGACCTTGTAAATACAGTCTACACAGGGAGGGGAATCATAATACACCTCAGAAAACCAGAAATTGTCCATTACTGCTGATTTTCACTTTTACACTACTTAATAAAAAATTAGATCAGTTCCTTATATTTTGCCATCTTTATGCAATAGCTTCCTCACCTGCAAAGCATCTAATAGAAAAGGCAAAGTGTGATACAATTTCCACTTCAGCTAACTAAAGACAGTTAAAACCTCATCTATAACATGCCGGACACAGAAATGATGGTTCAGAGTTAAGGTCAGAAGCTTCACAATGTTCAGGAATAGAGGCTTTAACTTCAGTCTCAAAGTACTTCCTAAAGTCCAGCTCAAACAGATGGGCACAGCTCTGTGTGCTTCTGCTTAGCCAGAAGGAAATGGCACCGGTTATAAGGAGCACTTCAAGCACATCAGCTCCTGTTTACTTTGGTAGCAGCTTTTCAAACACTACGTTTTAAATTCGCATTATACAAAACATTTATTTAAATCCTGACTCTTCTGCCAACATTTATGTTTATGCCTCCCCTCCTATAGTTGATTTTTTTGGTACTTACTATTTGCATGTGAAGGGGAAGAAGGCTATCACTGATTAGAATGAGCCTTAATGTATTTTAATGGCATCCAACCATCACCATATTCCACAGAGAAAAATACTATTACAGATGAGCCTGTTACTAATTTTTCGTAAGTCTGCTTCTCTACAGATTGGAACTTGGGATAAGCAAAAGTAACATGGACTAATTATAATCCAAGATCTGATACTGCCCTCTTTATACCATCAAATCCATCTGAAATTTGACAGGTTTTATACTTTTTAAGCACAGTTCAGCCTCGTCTCCAATTACACGAATACTACTTTCAAGATTAGACTTCAGCTAATGCTTTGGCTGCTGGTTCTCACTCTCTGCAGTTTCATAAGAAATCATGAGCCAAACAGAGGTAATGCTGTGCTAAGCTGCTCTACACGCAAGTTTTGGAGAAAGTCTCCAGAAGTATTTGTGTTAATTCCATGCAAGTGTAGCAATATAGACGCAAGGTGACCCTCACGGTCTTCAGCGAGGGGAAGATGTGACATTCACAATCATGCCTGCCCTTCCCCTTCTTCTTCTGACAAAATGTTATCAGATTATTCCTTCTGCAGCTTTTGAAGAGGTTAATCTTCTAGTGCCTTATGAAGCACACATTGATTTCAGCTTGTTATTTGTCCATCAGTGTGGTCTTTATCACAGGCTAATCAGATCTTTTTCACTGGGTTTTTGTTTTGTTGAGGGAACGTATGATTAGAGTTGGATCTCCAACAGCTTTTGCTAGAGGAGCTTTAATCCTTGTAACAAAGACTTTTTTCCTCAACCAGCCCTCTAGTATGTGCATTGCAGGCACGTTACAGAATCCCAAGTCTGTACTTCCATTCACTACACGAACTTTCACCTGCAGCATACCTGCAGTAAAAGTTCTACAGAAGGCAAAGAAGCACTTCTGTGATTTTCCTTTAGAGGAAAACCTGAAGCATATTGCTTCAAGCAGACAAATATTTCTATTATTCATTCTAAAAGATATATTCCTCTCCCACTCTGTGCTTCCCTAATCCCCAGAGACTTAACCAGTAACAAATTCATAGATTTGAAAAGCCCCACGGAACACCCAAGAAATCAGGAATGCGGCCCCCACTTCCATTTCTCTTCAAAAAAGCAGCAACTGAAGGCATGTCTTTTTATAGTAAGCCAACTCTGACACAAGTAGGGACTGAAACCAAGGTAAAGAAATCAAAGCTTCTTTGAGAACACTGCTTAACACTACAGTCTTATGAGAGTTATTTTAGGCAAAAGTTTACAAAGCATCTATTTATCTTTGTAAGTAGAAGCTTCTATGAAGTGTGACATAATTTGTCACCCACAAAGTATATTAAGCTGGAAATCACACATTACCACATGACCTAGAACTGAGTATTAATAATTGTCCCCAGTGGAAAACAGAGTTCTTGATTCTTGTTTCATCCTATTGCATACTGTAATTTCCTTCTTAAAACCACGTTTTAAAGAAGGCAACTGTCTCGAAACAACACCAAGTAATCTGTACTCTAACCTTATCTATCCAACATGCTCTTGCAAGACCTTAAATCTGCTCCTAAACAAAGGAACAAACCCCAGAACATTCACCTGGCTGTGCGGCAGTCGGTAAGCAATGTTTCCAGGCTTGGGTTTCAACAGGATCATCCCATTTTGGTCATCACTCACATGAGACAGCGGTGGCTGCTGGCGCTGTTGTATGTATGCCAACATGGGCGCCTTGTTCTGACCAGGTACTGTCACCCCCTGTTCACATTCTGCTTTGTAATGTGAAAGAGGTTTGGTGTTCCCATAGTCTAGCATAGAGCCTTGACTATTCACAGGGTTCTGGTTCAAGCTGTTTTGCTGATGACCCAAAATGTTCACATGGTAATTGCCTCCAGCTCTCGGTGAGCTTTTATTTCCCATATTAGGCATCATGAGTTTCTGATTGTTGAAGTCAGGCTGGAAAACTGATGGGCTGGTGGGATTTTCCAGGGTATATGGGACAGCCAGTGGACTATGGGAAGGCCCAGACTGTTGCCACGTGGACATCTGATTTGTTTGGTGGACTTGTGAAGCTTGTTGCTGGTTCTGCAGCATCTGGTCTCTCTTCTGCTTGGCAGCTATCTGTTGAAGTTGATGAGCAGAAGACATTTCTTTGGCACTTCCTGCACCCTTCCCAGGTAACAACACATTAGGGAGAGGCCTCTGGACGTTCTGAGAGTGGTTTGATGCCTGCATCATGGGTTGATTAGGATTTTCAGTCATTGACTGACTGGAAGGCTGAAACATAGCCTGAGAACTACCAACCGCTGGAGAAGCGGCACTTACAGGTACAGAAGCAGCACCAATAAATGCTGGACCTGAAGAAGTGGACCGAACCTGGGGAGATCCCATCTGTTCTTGTTCAAAGGGCGCTGGGGAAAACTCAGTCTTTATGTTAATATCTTGTGGCAATGGAGTCTGTGCAGCTGAATTTGAAGAATCTGCATCTTTTTTTTCTTCAAAGTCTTCATTAAAGAGATCCTTCATGTCTTCATCGGGCACTGATCTATTAAGCTCCTCAATAAGTTCCTTCCATTCTTGCTCGTTAAGATTAAGATCAGGCATCAAGTTATTCTGAGATATAGACCCCCCTGCCCCAGCAATCATACATGGAAGATCATCTACGGGCTCCTGCTTCAGCTCTTTGTTCAGAGTCAGAGGAAATGAGTCATCAGCATCACCACCTCCGTTCATCTGTAGGCTGGAATCTGGAAGACACTTCTTGCTGATGCCATCTAACCCCATGGGATGCTTTCCGTTAAGTTGTAAGGTGTCTCCACCACCAGATTTCTTGTCAAGATGATGGAGTGGAGACACGGGGGGCATTCCATTGGAAGAGCCACTCACTCCACCAAGGCCATCATCACGACGCAGCTTCTTGGACACAGAAAATACATCACCATAGCCATTCTGCTGGTCTCCATTCTGAGGGGAAGCAGCACTATCAAGCTTTCTTTTCACAGTCTCATGGAGCTGCTGAAAAAGAAAGGAAGGTTTTAGTTACTCAGTTTTACACTTCATAGATGAGGATTTTTATTTCTTGCCAGAACATTGTCTAGCCCTGAATAAAACATCTTAGGAAAAAAAGGTTAGGAAGAAAATCCCATCTTTGCTTTGAGAAGATCAGCTCTTAGGGTAAACTTTCAAAAACATATACTATATCAAACAGAGCCCCCTCCTTCCAAATGCTGCTGTTTGACAACAAAAAGTTGAGAAATGGCTGTGAACTGGAATATAGTAAGATTTTTCCTAGTCAAAATTAAGAAAATACTGAAGAATGTTAAGATTCAAATTTTAGATGAGAATAAATACCTGTATCATTGTTCTGTAAGACTGCTTTGTAAAGCAGTCTCACATTGAAATATTTAGAGAAAAAGAGAACCACTTCTCTTGTGATTGCAATTTATAGAGAACTACATATATGATTTTTGTACATAATCACATTTTTGGTACTAAAGCAAACCGGGTTTGTTACTAAGTGACCACTGTTCCACACCAATGTGAAATGCAGTTCAGAGTTCTGTCAATTCTATCACTGCACAGTAGGTTTATTCCTTCCCTCTTTTCTCCTAGAGTATTTGCCAGCTGCCCCTCTCTGTACTATGACCACCAAAGCCCCAACCAGCTCAACAGTTGGCTTCTCAGAGCTGGTGAATGCATGTATTCTTTTTCTTGCAGTGCCACCTAGAAGCAACCAGAGGGTACAGCAACAGTTTTACAACCCGAGTTCAAGAGTCTTTGTTCAACTTCTCTTTCCTGGCAGCATTCTCTCAAATACGAAGTTCTTTCCATTGACCTCAAAAACATCTGAAAGCAGAATTCATGCACACATCAAAGATGACTATAAACTTTTCCTCCCCTCAGGTGCATTCTGTAAGAAAAGCTGTGCTTTGTTTGTGCTGGAACGTTACACCAACGCAGACAAACCTGTAGGGCAGAGACACTGCTCAAACAGAGCAGGGCATGTAAAGAGGGAAAGCTCCCATCAGCTCCCCTGACCTGTACAAGATGCCTTTGAACATCTCAGCAGGACACAGGAGGAGAATCCTCACAAAAAGCCACCCGTCTGAAGTGTGGTTCTCTGAAACAACAGTTCTCTCAGATGGCAGAAAAGCAGCTCATTAAACAAACCTCAAGACAAGTATGCTTATTTTAATATTACCTGCAGTCTCCACAACGTAGTCCACTAACCCCTGGGGAAAACTGTCCCATCCAAGAAAAAACAGGGGAAACCTCAAGATCTCAGCACTCAAGCAAGAGGTTGTTATGTAGAGCCAGCATAAATTACCAGAAGAATTTCACACCACTTGCCTGGGCAACAGCATTCCCTGATTTCAGGACAGAGGGACTGGTTCAGTCAATTGCTCTGATCTTTTCTTTTTAACAGTCTACAGTCAGCTGATCTTCAGGAAAAAACACCACTATTTGTTTAATGCTTGCATAGGTAGCAGCGAGATCTTATTTTTATCTGAGGGGTAGACTGCAGCTTCCCAGGAGACCTGATCTTCTAGATGGTTCATGGAAATAGCAGCAGCAGACCTAGTAGGACAAGGCGAGGTGTATGTTTGGGGAGGAGGCTGGAACTTAAAAGTCTCTCAGTTTGAACATTAGCTCCAGAGCTCAGAGAAGCAGATTTAGAGTGAATTTTTCAAATACCAAGTTGAAAAAAAATCATGGAAAATTACTTTTTTGTAAGAAGGTGAAACAACAGAAAGCAGGGAAGCCTCAACTCAATCACAACATTTGTCTTTCAGCAAGTTTCTCGTTGTTTACTTAATACTCCAACCGGGAAAACCAAAGCTCAAGGTGGATGAGTAACTTGCCCAAGGTCATATGAGTCAATCACTCAACATTTGGGAATGGATCCTCCTTAATTCTAAATCATTAGGGAGAAACACACTCCCTGAAAACTGACATACAAATAACAACTTCATTTTGTTCGCTGAATATATTCTTCTCATAGTTGAAGCACATTTCTGTATTAAAACAGAATATATTGCCACTGGGGTCACTGCTGTAACTGTAATTCATACAGACAACTCAAGGCAACCAGGATTTTGGCAGCATTATAGTTTTAAGTGCATACAGCTCTTCATAGGCTGCATAACCCACCCGGGTTGCTGGACAAATGTTCAGAAGTTTATCTGTCCTAAGGTCTTTGCTACTGTACTGCACCATTTGTACCATACGCAGCTAACTCGGGTAAGGTTAAATCATCCAAGCTTATGAACTACACTCACTGCAGTCTGGAAAAAACCAGAGCCCTAATACCCATCACAGCCTCCTTCTGTCAACAAAACACATAGGAATTTTGGTAGCTAAATGGGTTTTAACAGTCCTAACGCTCAGATACCAGATTCCTGGTGACATCTTGACTTCAGTTGCTCTAGAGAAAGTCCTCCTTTCACCTAAAACTATATTCCTTTGTCAAAAAAAGGGAGATTAAAGAAAAAAACAACTTAAAGTCTCTATGAAGTAAAATTCTGGGGTGACTGCCTCCAGCCTTGCCCCACCTCAGGTAAATCTAAGATTATTTGAAAGATACCCTACCTGTACATGACAGCCAACAGACATGTAGGAAGGAAGAAGATCTGATTATCCTTTATCCATATCAGAAAAGACTGAGCCCAGTTCATAACCAGAACACTGAACTTCTGAGCTTTAGAAGCTATTCACCAACTGCACTTGTATCCTAGTTCTCTCTTCACATTAAAGAGTCAAAAGCAGTAATGCAACTTTCTCTTGTGAAGTTCCTCTCTTACACACACTCTCAGCTCTCCGTTTCCTGACAGAAAAAGAAATATTAAATTCAGTTCTTCCCCAGTTTGTCTGTGTCTAGCCAAATAATCTGGTTTTGGGGGAAAAAAAACCAAGGGGCATGTGAGATACGAGTCAGACTACAGCTATCTACATATCAAGCTGCTCCAACAGAGTTCTCAAGGCAAGAAAAACCTGTTCTCTTCTGCCAAAATGCAAGGAGAAAACAAGAAAGAAGAAACACGGACAAAGTAAAGCACAGCTTGCTACTCACTGGAAAATCCCTTTAATTTCACTGTCCACCATCATTCCGTGAGGCACACTGGCACACTGTCCATGGTTTCCTTAGCAGAATAAGTCTACCAGATTCGTAACACGAGCCAATCCTTTCCATTGTCACAACTTCACAAAAAAGGAAGATGAACCTCCAAGATCTTTGCTATTTAGCTTTGCCTAAAAGTATCACCCCAGAAACATTTATCCAAAGTACTTAAACCAATATTGGAGCAGTGCAATGACAGGAACAAAAGCAGGCCTCAGTCATTTGGCCCAAAACAGGACAGACAGTTTCTCAAAGAGCCACTGAAGGGCTACAGGCTGCACCTCCTCCAGACCACATCATCAGAGTTGCATTTTATTCATGTGAGCAAACAGACAGTCCTCAAGATGGTAATGAACACACTTACTGGGCAGGAGCACACGTAAGTCAGGCCATAACTGCGGGCTCCTCACGTGAGGAACACAAACTGATACATCCCAGGTGGGATGTATCAGGTGTCACCGTCACAACAAAAGAGGTGTCCAACACCGTCAGCCTCTGACCACGTAATTCACAGTACACACACATACACTTTCCTTGGTTAGGACACAGGACCACAGTGCTGGAGATGGATACATGCCCAGTCAAACGATAAGGCTTCCATCAGGAGATGGACAGCACACAGATAGCTTTGATAAGTTGTATTCAATCTCTGTCTTTAACTCACCAGTTTGACCACTGCGATGCTCAGCCACATTGAGGTCTTACAGCAGGGGCAAGTTGACAGACTTCCTAAAAGCTGTCCACAAACTACCATGGAAGCCCAACATGAAGGAATTGGAAAAGCTTTAAAACTTCATCTTGGTGGGAAAGGGGCATGAACCAACGATCAAACCAGTGGCACAAAGTTGTTCTGTGTTTTGTTGCTGTTGATTTTTCCATGAATCAAAGCATCAGCGTGAAACACTTAATACCTGAAACTAGTTTTAGATAATGATCTGAAACCAACAACATTTCAATGGGTTAGAACTCAACAAGCATGAAAATTTAGTTCCCATTGTTCGCTTGGAGGCAAGAACTTCACAATGCAGGATTTTTTAACTGAGGACAGTCAACTACTTTTGTAAAAACCCAGTGATTTGTTGTACTTGGAGTCCTGTAACTGAAGACAGTAAATAGTTCCAGGCCATGCTGGACGGGGCTTGGACCAACCTGGTCTTGTGGAAGGTGTTCCTGCCTGTGGCAGGAGGTTGGAACTGGATAAGCCTTAAGGTCCCTTCCAACCCAAACCAGTCTGGGATTCTATGATATATATGTATAAAAATAGTAACTGTATAAAAGCTTAATTTTTTTCTGAAAAAATACCTACTGAGCATGGCAGAAACACAACTTTTTAAAAATCTGGTTCTTATACCGTGCCTTTCAGGCTCCATAGAATGTTCTTCTTCAGTTTTATTTAAAGCACCTATTGCAGAGATTAAAGTATTCTTACAGGACTCAACAGAGCTTTAATTTTTTGCATTTCACTTGGAAGAAGCTTACCATTTCAATCCCAGAATTGAGTTACATCTACAAGGATGTGTCATGAAATACCAGCAAGAGAAATATAATGCTGGTCATTTTCAAAGAAGAAATGCTGTATTACTATAGAAACAGGATAAAAATCTGTTCCAATGTGTCTCCTAGCTGGATAGCAGCATTCTTACCTGGAAGGGAAAACCAAAATATATCTGGTTTTCTGCCATGGAAGTGGTAGCACTGCAGCACAGATAAGCTCCCATGGACCAGAACTCATGGTACATCCACTACAGACACAGACTCTCCTTTCCTGCCTGGCCAAGGACAGAGTCAACAAAGTTGACAACCTCTTAAGCTGGAACAACAATACAAGTGTGAGAAATTGTAGTGTATGGAGAGAAAACAACATCTTGACTCCGACACAGCAAAAACTCCCTCTTTACTGTGCATCTGCCCACAGCTTCCAAAGCTGCACTCCCCCTGCAAGGCAAGCGTTTTATTACCCAATGTGTTCCTGCATTCCACTGTGTTGTCAGAACCAAACTGCTGGACTAATTTTAATTTTGACTTTTACTTTAACTCCAGAAGACTTTTGTATTTGGGCGACTGCCTGCTGGAGTGAAGAAGGGCTGTGGATATGCAGGTCTATAAATATCCCGAGCCTGCATTAGTCACAAGGGGCAGCTTCTGCTACAGGAATTGTTCTGCTGAATCAAAAAACACTGCTGTGCCTTCAGCTGCAGCGCCGGATCCACCACCTCACTTGAACTTCACCAGCAGCAGCACATCAGTTACTCCCACATCCTTGCAATTTAGGAAGCATCGCTGCATATCTAACTAATCTAGTACGGGAAATGTTTCAAACATACAACAATACCTCACATAGAATTAAAAGGAGACAAAGAAAAACCTGTCTGAGTTGTTGGGCAACAAACTATCAGACTTGTCAGCAAAAACAAACAATGGTGGCAAGACTACACTGCACTAGAGTTATATATAAATAACATGGAAATAATTTGCTATTTTTGTGGTAAAACATAATTTCACAACTTAACACCCCTATACCACAGCTTACACAGAACCAAGGTCTTCTGAATTGTTAGTGTTCCAGCCTAAGCTTCGTCAGGGGAATGCTATTCATGCTTGTCAGTACTATTCAGGCAATCTATTCCCTTTAATTTATCACTTTAGGTCTTTTCAACCAAGAAACATCGCACTGTTGTCCTCACATTTCTTTTTAAACTTTTTTTTACTTGGTGCCTTTGCTTAAATTAGAACTTACCTATTATTAATGTAAAAGCTACTATTGCTTCCAAATAGAATCACAGAATGGTTTGGACTGAAGGGACCTTAAAGCTCCTCCAATTCCAACCCCCTGCCACAGGCAGGGACACCTTCCACTAGAGCAAGTTGCTCCAAGCCCCTGTGTCCAACCCGGCCTTGAACACTGTCAGGGATGGGGCAGCCACAGCTTCTCTGGGCACCCTGTGCCAGCGCCTCAGCACCCTTACAGTAAAGAGAGTACCAACGCTGGTCTGCTCTTCAGCTTTAACACAACCATTCCCAAGACAGGCCACCAACTAGACCTTCTCTGCCCATTCCAGAAATACTGTTTGTGGCAGCCCTAGACCAAGCAAGCCATCTACACAACAACTGCTCTCAGGTGGGAAAGAACCTGTAAGAAACAGGGAGCAGGTCTCCTTCCAAGAGACCACATCATAAAACAAGGAGTGGAGATGAAAATCCAGATCTTGCCATTCTCCTTATTCACACATCAATGAAACACTCTCTCTTCAGCTCAGACACTACATTATAGTCTGTCACAGAAATAGAAGGAAGCCGACTTCTTACTGCTGAGAGTTTAAACAGCATTATTAGAATGAACTTTCTCAAATCAGAACCTGGCAAAGAGGAAAAAGTGTTCTAGGGAACGAGTCCTGTCTCTTCCAAACTTCCCTGTTTCTCAAAAATGTAAGATTACCACAACAGACAACACATCATCCAAACATTAAGCATCTTCTACTTTGAACACAGTCTTAATAATGCAGACTTAAACAACAGAAATGAAGTAAATTTCAACCTTTGAATTTCCCATTAAATAATGGTTTTGAAATTAAAGAAGTTGTAAGTTTTTCATCTCTTTCCTCAAAGGAAGGACAGGCCTACGTGGTGCACAGGTCATCCAAACTATTTCTGTGTCAATATCGTATTATCTTGGTTTCTGTGGCTCAAATTTTAGAGCTGCTTAGTAAGAAAACAAAGGAGGAATCTACCCCTTCTGCTTGTAAGCAAGATCCATCCAGCTTCAGGATCTAAAACAGATAAAAAACTAACTGAAGAGAAAATACCTGATTCTGGCCATGTGAAAAATCACATTAAGAAGGAAGTGGCAGTGCTATGCTCCCCATGGCTAGTCTGAATTTGTTATAGATGCTCTGATGTACAGCATCTGGGAACACACACACTGTCCATGCTTGTGGCAGTGCAGCTACATGCCCTTCTACTACGAGCCCTCTGGTGCTGGATCACAAACCCTTTACCTTTGTATGAGTTCTCTTGTCTTTCAAGGATCAAAATAAACACTTCATTAACTTCCAATGCAAAGTACCAGTTTCCAAGAGAAGATTCATATGCAGCCTCATGGAAAAGTCTGGATTGTAACAGCAATGATAATTGATATCATGCATGTTTCACTGACATAACATCATTCTTTTTGAAAGGAATGTGTCCAGGATATTTAAGAACAGGTAATTTTGGTGTTCATCCAAATTTTGTTGACTACTGTAAACCAAGCCCCCATCCTTCTCATAGAAAGCACATGCTTGGTCTTGGTAACAGCTACATGATTGCTTGAGGTAAATGTAGCTCTCTAGGTTGGTATCTTATGCCGAAGGAATGAAATCAGCTGCAGAAGTTTGCTGCTGTTGATGGGTTTGGGTTTTTTAAACTTGAATTACTAAGCAAACCAACTTTATACCCCAGTACCAAGGTGATGAATCAGCAGCTGCAATTAAGTGTACAGTCATGTATCCTGGGAAGGAAACAGCAGGCCAGCACGAGGAAGAGTCATTCATACACTAAACCCCTCTTCTGTTGTGTAAATTGGCCACTGGTAGCAACTTCCTGTACAAGAAGGGCTTCCCCAGATGTGCAGTGGATCTTAGAACCTCACTGCTGCTGAGAGTCCTCATTATACTGGATGCTAATGAGATTGAATCCACATCCAAGGCAACTTAAAAGAATCACCGCCAATGAACTGAAGACATCTTTCTTTGAGAAGATCAATATGAAGACGCGGGGTGGCAGTTTAAGCGAGAGGATTTGATATGCTAAAGAGCTCTGTGTGTAACAAAAATACACTGTTAATGGATAGAGCCCCATATGCAGAAAGTCCCAGAGTCCAGACAAGAAATAAACAGAAAACCCACCAAGTCTTTAGATAATAAAATACAAGTTTGAGTCGCTTTTGTTCTGACACAAGTTTACATTCAAGATCACTCCACTAAACAACAGCTACCCAGGAAGTTTTACAGAATCACTGTCAGCAATGCACAGGGTTCCCTCTCAAGTACCCTTCTTTAACAACCATCTGAAGTGTTCTAACTGTGTCACAAGCATCTTAGTCTTCAGAAAGTCAGCAGGTCCCAGATTCTCCCATGTGTGTTAGCAAGAAGAGAAAAAATTCAGTTGAGTAACATTTCCAGTTCATCTTGTAGAAACTACAAACCGCACACACGCTGCCTAGTGCTACTAGTTACATCAATGCACTCATGTTTCAGTATTTCACATCATGTCCAGTCATACCCAAGTACAGAGTAAGCTCTGTTGTGATTCCATTTTAAAAACTGTAATTAAACGAGGTCCAAGACAGCAGAGAATCAAATCCCCCTTTTCTCCTAATCTGATCAAACACACAGACCACCTTAAAAATATGATTTAAGCTATACATTGACTAGGAAATGTCTCAGGTTAATCCAGTATCCCCTTTTAAAGGCACTCCGAACAGTACTGTATCATTTGCACACAGGCCACCATTTAGAAACAACTGGGTTTAAGAAAGCCAGGTATTAAGGCAGGCAGCCTGTACAGGTTATCCTACTAACCTACATTACTGACACGTTAGTACACAGCAGTGTGTTTAAAGGGCTCAGAATAAGTTAAGCAATAGCTATCCTGATAGACGAACAGGGCTCTGAATATATCCCGACAACCAGATATGCTAGAGAAGCCAGAGAAACATTAAGATATTGAGCTAAGCCAGTTTTTGATGGGTGGAGTGGGATTCCCACACTGTTCACACCCACGAGAGTGAGTGGCAAATAAGCAGCCGCCTTTGCACTGAAATTCTTTCCAAGATGTACCAGAATTAATAGACACATTATTTATCTTAAAACACCCCCTCAGTAGCAAGCACATCCTTATTAATTGACTCCACCAACCCCTGACAGCCTAAATTAAAAGACACAAGCCAGAAACCATCCAAAGCCACCGCAGTATTAAGGCTCCTCTGACAGTTTCTGCAAGGACGTTTTAGATTAACTGGCCAGAAACATCCACAGAACAGTCGTTCGGAGGACCATAAGCACCTTGGAAGACCATCCTCTGTTCCCGCCTCATCAGGCAGCAGTTTTTATGTGCTTCTGTAACGCGCAAAGCTGACAAGAGACAGAATAAACCATCCCTTATCAGCTGCGAAGTTATAACCGAGCAGACTGGAGCACTCCGCAAAGCAACACCAGCCTCAGCCCTCCCACCGCAACCATCGCACCAACCCCGCGAGCTCCA